>NC_142523.1:32599967-32774967 GCF_964205215.1 Stylophora pistillata
CTCATAGCCAAGCTGACTATTTCCAGAGAAAAGCATGTTTCCTTTAATAATTTCAAGATTTCATAATATATGAATAAGCAAATGAATAGTTTGATTTTTCCCTGAATTGTCATAGTTTCAAGAAAAATTAACTATTCCTTTGAGACCCTCAATGCTTCAATATTCTTTCAAGAAAATGTTATAAGACTTTGGTTTCACTTATCTGACTGAACTTTAACAGTGCCTCCATGAATTTTGTTGCAGAGGGCAGAAAGCATGATGCAGGTATGCTGGCTGATTCTGGCCTATTGCGTGACCTCAATCAGTATGCCTTCAGCCTGGCTGGACAACCACTTTGTATTTACGGGGATCCTGCCTACCCCATTCGTGTACACCTTCAATGTCCATTTAAAAATGGAGCTTTAACCCCACAGATGGAAGCTTACAATACTGCTATGAGTAGAGTGAGCACAAGTGTGGAGTGGCTGTTTGGAGACATAATAAGTTACTTCAAGTTTCTGGACTTTAAGAAGAACTTAAAGTTGGGACTGAGTAGTGTGGGGAAAATGTACATTGTTAGTGCTATTCTTAGAAATGGGCTAACATGTCTATATGGAAACACAACCTCAGATTTTTTCCTGTGTGATCCTCCTGACCTTGAAACTTATTTTGCATAAGACCCTTGAATTCATGGAAAATCTCAAAAGTACTTGAATTCAAGGTTATTTATGAAAGCAAAAGCCATATTTTTTGTGCACCCCACCTTGTTCTTCACATACTTAGACTTTCCAGATAGTTGTATCTTCAGAATTGCATATGCCATGACACTATTAACCTTAGCTCTCACTAGGACATAAGCAGAGCCACTAGATTCAAGTTCTCAACAAGGGTGAATCAGCCCGAAGGAAGCACAACCCTAAAATCAATAGTTTTTATATTACTTGCCCCTACATTAGTGCATTTCAGTTACAAAAGGAAAGTGTAAGCACAAGGAGAATGCAATGTCTTAAGTTTTTTGTGCTTGTACCCAAGCCTGAGTCACAATTTAGAGATGTCAAAGTTGGGTATTATTGCAGTTGTGCTTGCTCAACTGGTGTGAACAAGCCCTTACTCCTTGTCCCCATGAAAAGAAAATTGAACTAGTAACACAACAATTTGCATGTCCTATAGGAGAAACATTTTTTTCATTCAATTGTTTACGTAACACAGCCAGTTAACCTTTTTTTTAAAAAAAGACAAATATAAAATAAAGGCACATTCTGATTACCTTCCATGCACATCCAAACTGAACCACCTTTCAAATACAGTCCTGTACCTGCCTCCAAAACACAAATTTGCTAATAACAATCATACATGGAGTACGTGATTTCACATCCCTTTTAATCTAACACCTCTTGCTATAAAACTCAAATGCAGTGAAAGTGAACTGTTCTTAAAAAAATCCCAGACTCTTTTGAGTCACTCTTTTTGCAAGAGTTTTTCTAAGACAGAGATCAATGCCTGACTTTGCTGTGCCATTAACATCTGCATGTGTTGATTATGTTGTTGCTGTTGAGCTTGCTGTTGAGCTTGCTGTTGAGCTTGCTGTTGAGCTTGCTGTTGGGCCATTGCCTGCAAGACGGATTGCTGCTGAGTGAACATTGTTGTGAACTGAGCAGCTTTTGTCTCTTCTTATTTTTTCCTTATCTTATTTTTTCCTTATCTTATCTTATCTCCTTATCTTCCTCTCTTAAAGTCATGTCTGATTTGGCCTTCTCCTGCATAAACTGGAGAGCCTCATTACTGCTTCTCCTGGATTTTCTTTCCTTTGACTCTTGGCCATCTTCAGATTTTCGTTTCTTTGTTTGCCCCATCCGTTCCAAAGCTTGGTTTCTAATATCCTCTGCTGTGGCCTTCTCTTGACCTTTCTTTTCATTAGCTTTTGCAATACCATCTCTTTCTCTCTCTGTTATATCCTCAAGAAGTAAATCAAGCTCATCTTGTTCTGGTACAGAGATTCCAGATGCAGCCAACTCTGTCTTTTCATTTTCTTCGAATCTGCCTTGAATAAGGTTAAATCTCTCCCTGACGGCCTGCTGAGATAAATTAGATTTAAATCTGACAGTTTGGCATCCTCCAAGATTCTTGGCAATTTCATCCCACAGTCGCCCTGCTTCGTTGGTTCCCTTTTTGTGTTTATAAACTTCTAGGGCAAGGACTTCTCAGCAAAAAAGGATATCATGCTCTCTTGTCCATTGCATTGACTTCCTAATAAAACTAATAGAATAGAAATCAAGTGCTCTTGTGAGTAGGAAAAAAGAACAGTAACCTGTGACACTGGAATTTCTGGAAAAATAAAGAATGTCATCATCTATCTGGGCATTAACCAGCACGACTTCTTTTCAAAATGAGGATTAAATTTTTAACCAAAGCTATTGGGTAAAACTGAAATAAGCATAAAGTTTTCATCTGCTTAGATGCAAAAGTAGAATGTCTCTTCTAAGTTACAAGTGGAAATGCTGGGTTTGACATTGAGTCTGATACATTGTCAACAATTATGCGTACATTTGTTTTAGCTTTACGACTTTTTTTTTTTTTCAGATCAGGAGAAAAACTTCCCTCACGACTTCAAGATATCCTAGAGTTTCCATCAGCTTACATATACTGGCGCCTAGATTTGCTAAAGAGTGCATCTGTAATTTCAAAGCATCCCACCAGAAGGTGAAAAATTGGTTTACCTTATCTTAAGCCCTTAAAATAAAAAATGTTCTATGAATGCTAATGTGTTCTAACAAAGTTTTTGTCATTATTCAGGAGCAAATTTCAAGAGAGAAATACTGCCTATCATCATAAAGCTCTGAAAGAGGGGCAAACTCAACAACCAAGTCAAGTGATTTCACTCAGCTGTAAGCTTGAGCTTAAATCGACAGAAAATGAACAAAATCGAAAGAAAAACAGTTTTCTCTTTTAAACCAAGTCAGCCTATATTCCAGCAGTCACCCGTTCTACACTAAGTTGCATGGAACTTCGCTAAACGTCAGTGTTTTAGAGACTAGAAGTGAGCAAAAGTAAAAACAACTTCGAACTTACAATGCTTGCGGTGTGTGCTTGTCTGACTTGTCCATCTTTCGGAACACTTCCAGCAAGTTTTTTTTGCTAAAAGAACGTCATAAAACCCATATTATTTTAAAATATAGTACAAATTAACGTTTTTATGCTCCCTTTCCATTCTAACGATAAAAGATCCGATAAAAATACAATAGTTTACTCACGTAGTGAACACTCCGTCAACTCGCCATGTTTCCCGCATCAGACAGCCGTGCTACGGCAGGAAACCTTGCTCGAACTGTAAGTAGTGACGTCACCGGAAGTAATCTTTCACACTTTTGCCGTACCAGAGCCTCGCCGTAGTGGATCTTAAAGTCCCTATAACGATTTCCCGGATCCTGTAGGCAGCTTAACAAAAACATCTTCCTTCTCGACTAAAACTTTTCTAATTGCAAGCTTCTGGTGAGCATTAAGCTCGAAAATTTTGAACTTTGATGACGCTTTGCGAAAAGCTCCTTCAAGCACCGCCATTTGTTTTGTGTTTTCCACATGAGGATCGCGATAGAAAACGATTTCTGATTGGACGAGTCTCGAAGGGTGAGTCTGGCGCGAAAAGGTTCCTGAAAATGGAACCCGAGCTGTGGTTGGCCAATTCGGAGAAAGGAATATAGTTCGGTTGTCAGCAGCCGTTCTTTTGGGGGAGCGTTGCGTGACATCCAAAAAAAAAACGGCTGCGAGGGAGACTAATTATTAACTGTACTAGAAGAATGCATTTCGCAAGATTTGCACCATCTAGGTGTTGGCGGTAACACCTTTTCGAACTTGGTCAAAAATATTTTCCAAGCGCTTTCTGTCAGTTTATATATTCACGGCTAACTAGCCAAGGAAAACAACAACAGCGCGAAGTTAATATTTTGCTTACAGATACTCAGCTAGTAAAGAATTGACTACCCCAGTAAGACAATTTTTTATGCATGTATATATTTTTATGTCTTTTTCTTCTATATATTTTCTACACTCCGAATTTTCCACACTCCTCATTTTCCACACTCCTCATTTTCCACACTCCTCATTTTCCACACTCTCCGTTTTCCTCACTCCGTATTTTCTATACTCCGCATCCGCAAACCACGTTTTCCACCTAACCCCTCTACCACAACAATTTCATTTCCGACCACTTTTCGGTATATTGACAGAAATAAACCAAATTTTGGCTCCTGTGTGGTATAAATCAATACAGTGTCGGTAAAAGGGTAGGATATTTATCTGGCTCCGCGGCTCGGGAAATATCCACAACAATTCACCTCCCCTTCGGTTAATAATTGTTTATTACATATCCCGAGGTATATGGCATCGAATAATTTGACCTGCATCTGGTTTTCACTCCCTGTTAGTGAATACGGTGCAGGTAGAATCAGTGTAATGTTCGATATATTCACGAATCGATACCATATTTTTGTGATAAGGCGATGCAAGGCGGGTAAACAGATAGCAACTGTTGAAGAAGAAAATATAACCTTGCCTGTTGATAAAGTTGTACTGGGGAATACTAAAAAATGGAATATGTAACACGGTTAAGGTTTTCGACGGTGAAGAGGTTAGTGCTACGAAAATCTTCATAAGGCTTATTTGCTGTAAAGATCCGAGCGTATGCCTAAAAAGTTGAGACTATCTTCAACTACGTAGTGATCACATTCTGTTATCCAAGTACGTTGTACTGTAAAAAAAAGCTAAGCTTGCATGCGTTGTTTCAAAGGAAAGCATGTAAATTAAGCAGTTGGAGAATAAGTAACTTATTAAACACTTTGGTATGTAGTATAACCTGCAGAGCAGGCGTAATTTGGGAGAGCGAGTACGCAGTATTTCCTTCGCGAAAAATGACCGCCATCTTTGATTTTAATGGCCGCGGAAGGCCGCGGAGATAAGGTAATTTGTACCATGGGAGTGACCGACGGTCAAAAATAAGGAGAGGGGTTGGGGTGGGGGAGTGAATATTGCTCCACCCCCTTCCCCCACCGTCCACTCTGACTCCAAATCAAACAAGGCGTTCGGATCTACGATCACGAGCTTATAACGTTAACTCGCCCTAATATGACGCTTGCACCTCAGACAAGTGTGTAGTCAGTCACTGAGTATTTATACGAGCTGCACCGTAATTTGACGGGCCCGTAAGGTGAGTCAAAATACAAACAACTCGTAAAAATACCCGGCGATGCTACATCTCACATCGTTAAATAAGATACATTAACAGCCAGCTCGCATTATTATTATTATTATTATTATTATTATTATGATTTTAAACTGACAGTCTACACAAACTAAAAAAATATGTGGAAGGACATAAGTTTTGAAGAGCAATGAAAAAGCCCTATATTACAGTACGTCTTCAACTGCGCCCCAACTGCAAATGACAGTGCATCTTCTAGATAGAAATGTTATATACTTCCCCTGAGATGTTCCAGGTATCTGATTGTTTGGCACTCTCGGAGTCTGAATGACATGCGCGTTTGCTATTAAAGTGAAGAAAAGAGAAGTAAGTGCACAGTAGGTTTACTCCTTATACCACATGGAGAGAAGTGTTGGGCGATGTTAAATTGGTCTCCGCTTTCAGATTGGAAGGTTTCATGTATCACCAAGGCAGCTGCTGAATAGATACTGGAAGGAAAGATAAATTTTATTTCATTTCAATACAGAGAATTGCTTTTAACCCAACTAGTGAGCATTCTAGCGAAGAGAGCTGGAATATCGAAGGGCGCACACAAAGGGAAAATAACAGAGACAAGAAAACGGTTAATTTGGATATATCAACAAAGTTGAAATGGTAAATTGGCCACCGTAACGATTACAAAAGCTGACGTTTCGAGCGTTAGCCTTTCGTCGAAGCGAATAGAGGAATTGTGGGTTGTGTGTGCTTTTAAAGGCAGAAAATGGAGCTACGTTATTGGTGGGAACATGGCAACGAGAAAAACGAGAGTAAATTAGTGGAATGAAAAGCGTTCGTTGATCCCTGTGGGACTTAGACTGCCGATTTGAAAGACGAGCTTTTGTTCAAGATTTTTACGGCAAGAAAATAGTTAGTTTGCAACAGCCTAATTAAAAGGAAAAGATTTCCCTTGGAAAGGAAAACGCTGGAGACGCAAACTTACCAACTAACTAACTAACTATTAAATTGTGTTTGCATCATTTGTCCTAAGTAATTTTGTTAATAAAACCTATTTTCGCGTCGACATACGGCTGGTTGGTCTATCGAGGCCCTGGTTAATTTGCGTGCTTGGGGTAGGATGATTACTGACTCGGCTGTATGGTGATTGAAATAATTACTTAATACCACTCTGCTCGGCCTAAAATATCACGGTTCCGTTAAGAACTCTCACGTCCATCACAGGCTGGCCTGAAGTAAATTTAATTTTTTATTCAAATTTTGAATGTGAAGATAACCCCAATGGCCTGGACCTCTGTGCGTTCTCTAATTGTGGCCAATTTGAGAACAGTTACGCGTGTTAGGTCTGGAACGAGCTGCGCAATAGCTGTGGTTGTCGTAACTTAAAAAAAAATACAAGTCCGATCGCTTCCAATGTAATCCCGAGTGAACTCCGAAGATTTTTCATCCCTAGACCTAGAACTCGTTCCCAAGTTCCTACGTGAAACCATATTAAAAATGATTACCATTAGAAAAAGCACAGAATTTGAAGCTGGTAGATTCATGTGTTATTCAGACACGAACAAATGAGGAAGGAATAGGAAAAATAACCGAGACAAAACAGATATTTATCTAAAGTGAAAGCTCCCTGAGAAATTTTATGAAAGACAAATTCAATAGAGAGATTTAAGACTGCGTTTACGTGAAATGGGAAACGTCAGCTTGCCCTTTCACGTTTCACGTTTCACGTTTCACGTAAAATAGTATGAACCTTGCTGCTTTAGCTTCCCGTGAGCTCGCGTCATGGTGAATTCAAAGACACCCTGGTATGACTTACAAGAAATAGTTTTGGTGCCCTATTTCGGCAATTAACTTCTACTCTGTGAGAGAAAAAGTGAAGAAAACTATACGCACACAGCCAAACGCGAACCAGGTTACTTTCACATACAAACGGCAAATCGCAACCGGCAAACGTGAAAAATTGGCGAGAAAAACAAAGTCACGTGGTCACTCTTGCCGCTCACTTTTCGCTTAAACGCTGTGTTACATCTGTCTAGTGTTCATCACCACTGACCTTATTGGTTCTTTTTCGCTCGAACAGTCGGAAGCTAAAACCAACGATGCTCTTGACATTTACCACACTGTTCATTAGTTCACAGGCCCTCTCCGTCTCGCCATGCTTTTTAGAATACTGATAATTATAAGCCAGACATCCGGGAATCCGTAGGCAAAGATCCTCGCACTGAATTTCCGATACAACAGATTGGTGATAAATCACGTGACCTTGTAGCTGTTTGTTCCAAACTTGTTCTCTGCTGATGGGTAAACGTTCTTTAAGATAGCATTCTGAAGGCTTCGATGTGGTTGTATGGTCAGTCGCTGTAACCGTGGGTGGTGTATCCGTGGGTTTTGGGGCCTCTACAACAAATCAAAAAGAAATTCGTTTTAATTAGCTACAGTGCTGAACAAAATTTCAATCGCTTTTGTAACCAGACACTTTATGAGGAAAAATAAACGTCTATAACTGAGGCTTCTGAAGCTAATCGCATACGGGCATTTACAAATTGAACAATTGCACGGGAGCCTTATGAAACAAGGATCGATAAGGGCACACGGAGCTGGCACACGGCCTATGGAAAACACTACCCAGAGGGTACAGAGTTTTTGTATTGCAACCACATCCCCACACACTGTTTTTGATAAAATTAATGAATTCTTGACCACGTTTTAAGTATTTAGGAGAACTATCACCGATTCTTTCGCCCCGTATACAAGTATGTGAAGTAACAACATGGATGAAAATTATTCTAAAACGCCTTGTGGCTCGTTCTGAAATTCGCGTCATTTTCTCAACCAATCAGATACAGCCAAACGCCGCTTGCTCCAATTAAATTCCAGTGCTTGGTGGTAGTAAGGTGTCAGGATATGAAGTACCCTTGTACAGCCTTTCTTATCATCCAGGGTCTCCTCAGATCCTCGGAAATTCAGTTGTCTTTGACAACATGTCTTGGCTCTACTTTTTCTTTATACTTTTTTTTTTCTTTTCTTTTTTTCTTTGCGTTGATGGAATCCTAAGATTTAGTTGCGTATCATTCATACATTATTATTTCGACTTACCTGTCAAAACAGGACAGAAGTTACATGTCTTTTGGCATTTGTTTACAGCATAGTTGGAACTCCTTTTACACTTTCCAGTGGTTCTCCAAACCCAACAAAAGTAGCCTTTATCTGAGCAAGATGCTGGCGCCATTGTTAGATAGAGTACGTATCAACAAATTACGAATGCTAAGTAAATTGCATTGAGACCATGAGAGACTCACCGAGGGTAGGGTGGGGAATAGAGGATGATGAGAGAGTAAAAGGTAGTGGGGTGGGCCGAGATGTTTGCTGACTTGACTAGTTTTTTAACCACTGATCGATAAACCTGAATTAGCCGAAGGCGTTCAAATGACCGCCAGAAACAAGAAAAGAGCTTTAGTAACTTAGTTTTAGGTTTCAAATAATCATTTTGAAACCACATCTCAATCGTAATCAGTATATATAATTAACAAGGAGATCCAGATCGGGTTGCTAGGAAAGAAAAACATTCTTTTTCGATGCAGGAAATGAGGTTAAAATGGGAGTAACAAAATGAACCAATTTTTCATACCTGCAGATGACGCCATGTACCAGAGAATCCAGCTAAAAACTGAAAAATCAAGTCAACGAATGTCTGAAAGTCTTAAAATACATTCAGTTTCACAACTCCAGAAACGTCCCCTTCTCGCCCCGGGCGATGGATTTTAACCGGTGTCTTAACATAATGAGCGGGTGGCATTTCTGTATGAGTTATTAAGGCCGCCACAAAACCATTTACCAAGTGGCGTTTTTTACCGTTTTTATCGTCGCGCTTTTATTGCTCAACCCTTCACTCCAAGAAAGGATTAGCTTGTAACCTCTCCTTCTGATATCCAAACATTATCCAGTGGATAGGCAATGAGAATGCTCAAACTTATCAGGGAGAAGTTGTAATCTGAATTTAACACGAAATTATCGCAACTTATTCACAAGGAAATGCGTGGCAGCTAGAGGGGAAAATTAATCAGATCACGAGGGTTAAGGCGTTGAACGGTTTCCCTATCATGGCCTTTTATGAGCAGAACCCCTTGAAAAAGCATTAAAAACCTCTTGAACGTACCTTGATGCTCCATCGCGAAATGTTATGCCAGCTGGCCTACAACATACACAAATGCTGCACTCTCGCAGCATGCTTAAAACAGCATAGTAATAAGGACACGCGCACGATTTTAAGGTTTTTACCTTTGTTACTTCACTCCAAATACAAAATTTTTTTCATCACTTCTCGGTATTTCTCAAGTAGAATTAGAGAGATTTTCAGAGGTACAGTCATAAGACTGATGAAATTGCAAGAGTTTATCTCTTTATTATCTTGAAATAATCTTATCCCGATTATATTTGCCACGGCAATTTATTCCCCCTTTCTCCCTCGGCCTTTAAATGATTCACGCATCCTTTTCAAACTAAAACATAACTAAAATATATCATGTTTTCAAGTTAGCTACTCAAACACGCCGTTAACTGCTCGACAAAACTAAAGATAGAAACTAAAGATGGAAGCTAAAGATATATTTTACCGGAGAGATTGGACATCTTTTAGGACATAACACATACAGAATTTCATAGCTCATACAGAATTTCAATCTATTAGCGCTCTCATTTATTTTTATATCATGATATGAAAGAAAAGGATCTTTTTTGCATCCTGAGACTTACTTAGGCACTATGTATTCACTTTCTATATTATCACTGCTCACCTGTAAATTTGAACCCTATCATTATTGCCGACTTGGCCAGTGTTTTCACTGAATAACAGTTATATTTTGTTTTTTCTAAGTCCCTCCGGTGTTTTGTCTTAAAACTAATGACACCTTGACTTACGAGTTAGTTGAAAGGCTTGCGCGTCTATGACAAACATTAAGTAAATTTAAGGGGGCAAAGACAATAGTCCCTCATTCAGCTGTTTGAAAAAGAAACAAAGCTGTCAAATATTTCATTAAGTTCTGACATTTGCAAATTTTTTAGTTTTATCGTAAAATAATTTACGTATTTCAATTCGAGTGTTGTAATCCTAAAACTGGGGAAAAAGCA
Source organism: Stylophora pistillata (assembly GCF_964205215.1). NCBI lineage: Eukaryota > Metazoa > Cnidaria > Anthozoa > Scleractinia > Pocilloporidae > Stylophora > Stylophora pistillata. Next base: position 32,610,262 of record NC_142523.1, read on the forward strand.
TTGTTCGTCGATTGTTAAAACTGTACATCAGTGCTACGGAAGTTTACTGGTTTATCTTCAGTATTGCAAGTTAAAAAGGTTGTTTTTGCAATACTACTTCGTTAATAACCTATTGCTGTTTACATAAAAAATATCGTTGCGAAGCAACTTGAAAACCTGGAGATCCGTTAATGATAAGAAAAATTTGAAGCCGGCTATCAACAGATTTTTTTTTTCTTATCTGACAGAACTGTGTCGATCCCCTGTGGTGTTTACAGACGAAAAGTCTGACGTAAACGGTCGAGTCTTAAAGGAAAAATGGATTTTTTAGTACACCCGCTGGATTTTTGTACATGAATTAAAATCATTCATTTAAAACAAAACCATAACGGCCCACTGCAGGTGTCAATTCATAGCACATCGACTCGAGTGTCGTTGTTTGTTCATGGGAACATGAATCCGAGGGAGGTTTGGGTCGAAAAGCGACCCGAACCAAACCTTATTCCTTTACGCCGCGACTCGACCCAAGTCTCCCGCTTTTTTTGCTTCTCAGCAACTGTTGTGCCTTTTGCTATTTCGCTCCGTTTTGCTAACTGAATGCCCAGGATCAAATGAGTCATCATTTTGAAAACTTTATCATTTAGCAAGCGAACTGAGAACAAAGCGCTTTATCGATACGTCGATTACAAGATCTTTCTGTCCCCAATTAGTAGAAAAGCACGAACGAAGAGTATTTCAGATGGCCAGTTTTGAGTTTTTCTTCCTTGGACGAAAACGAGTTCCCGCAAATTGGTTTTTTTTTTTTTTTATGTGCCCCATTTTCCCAATTGACTAAGGTTAGAACCGTTGATTGCCTTGAACGTCGCCTTAAGCACGGTTGTTATAAGTATCTTAGCCTACTTTTTCTACAATACGAAGACCCTATCAATAACGAGTATTTCAACGCCTCACAAAGCGTAGCGATGCCTCCCCCCCCCATGTTGTTTTACATTTTACGTGGGTTTTCAGTCTTTGGGTTTTTGGTTTGTAGCAACCCCCCCCCCCCCTAAAAAACTGTCATCTTTTTGTTCCGTCGATTACGCGCGCGGGAGACTTAGCCTTCTTTCTTATTTATTACCCTATTGGGCAGTACATAACATTCAGATTACGTTTTCGTCGTGAGAAATTTTAATTACTGAGACTCTCAGGAAACCATCAGAGCACAAGTTGCTTCATATTGAATTCTAAATATCTCGCAACATAACAATTGTACGTGACCAAAACAACTTAAATTGCATCGCCTCGAGCTCTGCTTTAAGCAATTACAAAAGGGAATAAATAATGATTTGACACTACAAGTGGAAGAACTCATTGCGCAAACTCAGAGCATGACCTATCCCCTTTATTACGTGAGAGGCCCCTCAAACACAACTTCCCGGGCGAGAAAATTATAACCAGCCCTTAGCATAATCATTTTCAGTTGCAATTACAGAAAAGCTGTAAACTGTTTTAGGATTATCCTCAAAAGCCCGTGTGTCGCGTTTCCGGCGGGAGAAAGCAAGCCGCAAGGCGTAGGATCACATACGACTCGAAAAATGCTTTATTTCAATTCTCTCTACTCAATTCCGGATCCTAAGCTCAACTGATCTCAATTAATCTTGACAGTAAGTTCGTTTCGATTAAAATCTTTTAACCTACAAATACCATTTGACTGACAAATACCCTTAAAAGCTGAATTATTATTATTAAGGATCAGAAAACTGTATCAAACTGGTTCACGTTACTTTGTTGTACGAAGTAAAGCATAAAAGTTTTTTCTTTTTTTTTCCATTTCTTTAAAATGTTTGTGTTAATCTGGTAGTTATGCCCGGCGAGAACTTTCTAGGTCATCTTTGCTATTCAGTCTGTCTACGATGTTTAGGTTAACACGCAATGTACAAAAACTGCTTGTGGAAACTATGAATCCCAATGCAACCTCGATCCACGGTTTCTCTACACTAACTGAGGGCCAGTATTTAGTTAAAAAATCCAGTGAAACTTTAATTTGTCCTCTTCGCTTTTCATCTTTAGTTGTATGCATTGTAAGGCATTGAAGGATTCCAGCCATATTTTTCCATCATCTGATCCTCAAGTTTTCGCAACTCCACCAGCGAACTGTGTTTCGATGTGAAAATGCTGTGTACAGACACTCCAAACAAGGCTATGGTTGTGGCCAGGAACGCCAACACGAGAGCTTCGCCAAAAACCATGATCGCACACCTGAAAGAAAAAAAAAGACGTTTAGAGATATATCTCAAGAGATAGTGGTGGGCCTTATAGACGGATAGAATTTCACTCAGGAGGTCAGGAACTTTCAGTCTGTCTACATTTGTATATTTTCAAATTTTCATTCCCCTGGGCGGGCGCTTCGCATGTCTGAGTCCCGGTTTTGGGCTTTTAAGTTTCTATCAGTTAGAGCCAATTTGGATCGAGTGTCGTTAAATCAAAACCAAGGGAGGCCTATCAAGAAAATACGAAAATACCTTTAAGAGCCAGTGAGAACTCAAAATAAAACCGACTGAACTGCCTAAAGTGCGGGAAACACGGGTGACCAGGTCGTGATGGTTTTACGGTTTGAATGTGATTGTTTGACAGAGAGTGGTGCTACCTTTCTGGACCAATCAGAGAATGAAGTTCCTGGTGGTGAATGAATAAATGTTAAACTTGAACTTGGGGTGAAGCTACAACAAAGCAGTCCCAGATTAATTTCGACAATTCAATTAAAATTTGTTCATCATCTCTGTTCATTTACTGGCCGCATTAAAGTATCGAGAAAAAAGGTCACTAGTTATTGTTTGCGGACATCCAGCCTTAATTACACCCGCGAGAATACCCCCGAATCGCGTTTTCGCGAGCACCGCTTCTCGGAGGAAAACAAGCGATTGAATGTTAGCGTTCCCTCGGAATATGTACTTGAAACTTTAAGTGTTTTCTTTCAAGTTCGTTAACAGTAATCTGCATAAGTCACGGCCATTCTTGAGGAACTTTGTCTGTCCTTAATCAATTCTTAACACGTCGAGGTTTGCCTAGTCAAGTATACCCGTTACAACGCTGCAATGGATCGAAATATTACGAAGTATTAACTCCTTTTCTGGAATAAATGCATCTTTTACGACGACTCTTTTGCAAGTTCGGATATATCTGATTTCGTGATTCATTTGAAGACCGAAGAAAGAAGACGCTTATCTATAGACAATCTAGTCGGGTAATTAAAATCAATACGTCAACGCCGTTTGTTTTCAACCGCATAAAGCTAAAAAGAAATATATTTGTATCAGCCAAGAACAGGAATTTTTTTTTCTTTACATCTTTCTACCGCACTGTTGGTGCAAACTCCTCGTTTATCATCTCTATCGTCGACATAACGGATCTTGGTAAATGCAGAAGACGGTTCTTTATCTAAGAATACAGCGAATAATAATAATAATAATAATAATAATAATAATAATAATAACAATAATAATAATAATAACGAATATTTATACAGGATAGCCCTTCAGTGCAGGAGCACTGTTATCAATGGGGTCCTGTCTAAATAACATAATATAAGGATAAAAACTAGAATAAGATAAGGATGACTACGCACCTAATTAAATGCCCTATGCAAAAAAATGAAGAGTCTTATATTAGACTGCATTTATGTGAGTAGCTTTGAGAATTAAGAGGTATCCTTTGTCTGTTCTCTCTTTCTCTTTTTTTTTTTGGGAGGGGGCTGACGGAACGCTGAAAATTGATCTAAAACTCCGGAGCTTTTTGTCGATCCGTGTTTATCTGTTAAGAAATTTTGAATGACCACCATGGAAAATTCCTTATTCGGTTCGAGAACCGATGTGTCTTGAGTATGAAAATCATTCTGCACCACATTCTAACGGCCAGAGGCTGCAAGTATTCGAGGAGCTAGACCTTATTTTGAAACACGAAGGCGCGCTAAGGAAGTCTTCCCTAGGAAGACCTAGGCTCGTCACTCACCGTTGGCGTGTGCGGGTCAAATTCAAATGCTGGTAGACGATCAAAAGGAGCTAATGAGATATCTATTGTTTACTTCCACCGGCATGGTGGCATGAGGTAACGTGCGAACCACCTACTTCGATCTCAAATTTACCGCCACAAATAAAGACAGTTTCCACTGGAGAAAGGAAAAACAAATCTCAAATATCCTTGTATTGTGATGAAGACATAAAACAATTTTGAGGAATGCACCCGCTGTTCACTGCTTTGGAGTAGCTGTAGCACAAGCTGACTTGACTCCAAGAGTTCTACATCACACGACGGTTGATTGACAAATGGTCCAGTGGGACATAAGGCTCGTTTTATAGCGCGGCTTCGTGTTTAAGATAACTAGAGGTCAGCCCCATCTTCACACCATTCCCCCCCCCCCCCCCGTTAGTTGAATCGTACGTTGCTTCAATGCAGTCGATCAAAACAACTGCCTGTTCAGGTTTTCTCACTCATTTAGCTGCAAGAACGACCGTTAAACCGAACGTCTCCCAACAAGATCTTAGCGATCTTAGCGATGCTTTACCTTAACGTTCGCTTAATTTCTCAGCGATTAAGTTTCCCACAAGCACAAGACTCAGCTGTTAATCTGCGTATTTCAAAATTTGGCCAATTTAACGCGACGTTGCTATGCGTCAAGATGTCAACAGAAGCATCAGGGCTTTAAAATTTCACTCTAAGTTATAATGTACAATGCTGTAGCTATTTTGCAACAGCCATGCTCTAAAACTGTCTTACCTTTTCTCAGGTTTAGCTTTTACTGCAAAATCAACTGCGCGCCCGACAAAAGGTCTTGTCAAGTTTGTTTTTGTTATCGTTCGTGTGATCAATTTCTGCATATTTGAATACTGATCAGGCATAAACAACAAAGGAAATTTTCCGTCAGCATAAACAGAGGCAATTACAGTCACGTTTCCGCTGTTTACTTTCCTAAAACCGTGTGCAGAATCATGACATAGGTTATAAACATTGAAAATAATCTACAATTCCTATTGAGTGTATCTTCTTCAGCAAACACTAGCCGATTCCATCTCAAAGAAGCATAATATGCTCTGCTCTCGGTTTCTGACCTTGGCTCTCTGTAATTTGCGCAGTGAAACGAAACGAAGTGGAAATTTGTCATTTCCGCAGAAATTATATCAAAATCTGCTACATGCGAAAGCGACATCCTCACCGTTACCTTGCAAAAAAATCTAAACTAAGAACGTTTTAATTATTGCGTAGCGCATACAGCTGTATTAGCCCGTTCACTCCTGCAACTAGTTTTTTTTACAAAATCAGTACATTATCAAACAGGATAGTGATGCGGTGATAAATTTTAAAAAATATCAACACGCAGTTATTGCCTTGAAGTAAACATTTTTACAAGGAAGGGACCCCAGGAGATCGATGCCATCAAAAAACGCTATCCTGCGAAGGACCCTAAGGATTTTGGCTAATACTAGACTTCTCGCAGACCTTTCGCGGAAATCGTTGCTTGTACCAAAGCGCTGATTTTAAATAAATCTAATGCGTTAAATAAATGATTTTTAGCTGGAACTGAACGCAGGTTACCCCATCTAGAAGTCCTTACAACTTTAAATCTCAATTCTGCAAACCTTGATATGCAAATTTACAACAAATTGGCTCCCAGGTTTTTTATGTGCGAGCCAAAATTTGTGCGTGTAAGAGCAGGTCATTTGCATTTTATGGTTCCTCGTCGTCTGAAGTCACTTTTCAGACGAAAATTACAAAAAATTGTCAAGGAATCAAGTCTTACGTCTATATGCAGCCGAAAACTTCAAGGAGTCGCTCGTTGCATTATGTTCACAATAAAACATGAGGTAAGAGCCAGAATTAGCTCCAATTTTTTAAGGTGTCGTTCAACTGCCTCTATGAAGTTGAGATAAATTTTGAATTTATGGGTAAATGTTTCCAAAACGTTTTCATCAAATAGTGCCTTTCAGGCATCTTCGTTCGAATTCGAAAAACCAAATTTTCATCGAAGATTTTATTTGTAACTTTTGAAAGTAGGGCCGTCTTAGCTTAGGCTCTTGAGGAAGGAAATTTATCGCTTGGCGGTAAATTCAAACAGGGTTAAATTTGCCAAATACATAAAAGGCGATTCCTGATGAATAGGCGTTTTGGATGTTTCACACACGTGCAGTTGCTTGGCAAAATACATTAGAGTTGTTTGGGCTTGAGAAAATTTTTCGATTTGGGTAATATTTAATGAACCGTTTGAATTCTTAAATAAATTTTACAGTTGGAGAACATGGGGAAATAATACCTGTGGTATTGTGTTATCCGTTGTAGGCTGGAGGGAGGTATTCAAGTCAGGGCGTAAATTCATCGAAGAGAAATCGTATAAAAGAATTATCGCAAAGGTAAGATAACGCATTTAGTTAGTTCAAAATGGGTTTAAAATGGGTACAAGTGGCTGCTATTTCCATCTTTTTAAACTGTATGTGACAGATCAAAGTTGGCGATCACGTAAAAAATTTTCTAAGAAACAAGAGTTGCTCCGAACAAATCTATTCGACAATGTTTGGACTGCAGATTTTTTTCGTTTGACATGATGGCTTTTTTAACATGTGGGCAGTATGGAAGAATTAGAGTGAAAGATGTAATTTTAATCTCGGGAAATCGAAATTTAAGAGGTGTTTACTAATTTATTTAATCGGACAATAGACCCCTTTAGTTTGTATGTTTTGTTTACCCATTGCAGGTCGCGTGAATAATTCTTTAGAGAACTGTTTCTTTCAAATTGTTTCTTTATTCCCTTGGTTATGTTCGTAATATATAGTTTGCAAAAGATAAAGCTGGAAATTTTTTTGAGACCTAAAACTGGTAAACAAAATTTTTAGGGTTCAGACGTTTTTGATGCCTCTTGAGTTAAAGTCATGTCGAAGACCATATTCGGTGACGGAGGCTTTTTTGACATTAACAATTGAAAAAAAATACGATAAAGTTTAAATCTTAGAAAACAAATTTAAAGACTGAGGCGTTTTCAAATTCATTTAACAAATAAACAGGCTTCTTGTGAAGGGGAATGTCTAACACGACAGAGGTTTTTCGATAAGACTAATTAAAGTTTTAAAGCAAGTTGTCAATCTCAACATACCACATTCAATTGAAAAACATGCGGCGATGTTAGTTAGCCTTATAATGGGTGGTGATATAGAAATGATCTACAAATAAACATGGGACTAATTGTAGCTTTCGTTAGGAGGTAACAGTTTATATCCAGGCACCATTTTTGGAATGATTTCCGTCTAACCTCATACCATTCCAAAAGAAAGTCGTAATCCCAAAGGCAAGGTAATATTATTTTCTTTATCTAAGAACTAAATGCAAAATGCTTAATAGGAATGCGCGGAAATCTTGTCACCAAGCGTTTTTACGATAGGAAAGTAGATGGAAACCAACAAAAATTTTGATGACATCTAATTGTGACGTCATGACAACAACAGACGCTCCTAACAACAAAACATGAACAAATTTTCTTCGCGCGGTAGAAAAACAGTTCTATCTCTTAAAACTTGACATTTTTTGCACAAAATGGGAAATAATATTTAGTTCTTATTATAATTCTTTATACTAACGCATACAGTTAAAGTATTTAGCGGAAAAAATTACATTAAATTCAGACTGGGAAAGATTTTTTATAACTTATGTATCACTATTCGAAAAGAGTCTTAGACACAAAGGTAATCTTTTATTTTTGACATTGCTTTCTTCATCCAAGAACTGTAAGCATAACTAAGTGCAAAAATAAAGGCTGATAGTTTGGAAAGAAACAGTTTGGGGCTGCGTCGGTGGGGGTAACTAAATAATTTGGATATACACGTATCAACAAAGTTGAAATGGTAAATTGGCTACCGTAACGATTACAAAAGCTGACGTTTCGAGCGTTATCCCTTCGCTCCGACGAAGGGCTAACGCTCGAAACGTCAGCTTTGTAATCGTTACGGTGGCCAATTTACCATTTCAACTTTGTTGATATATCCAAATTAAGTGCAAAGATCTTGCGTCTGACTAGAAAAATATAAATCTTTTTAGATGAGGAAATTTAGATTTGATCGATATTTCTCTTTTTCTTTTCATGTTTTTGCTTAACATTGTATTGACATCATATGGAGAAGTTAGTGATTGGTCAAGACAATTATTGAAATGGCCGAATGGTAAGACCTTTTCATGGAGAAAAACGAATAAATCGAAAACCAGAAGATTTTTCTTTAAACGCATTTATCTTTAGATTGATCTGAACACTGAATCACTTGTGATTACTGTTTTTTTTTTCGTATGTGTAAGTTTCAAAGCTTAAACAGATCAAGTTTACTGAGTTTTAAGATTGCCTCCTTGTCGACTGCAAAGCGATATGGAAAAAGAAGTAGGATGAGTGAAGTTTTCCGTAAAATGGACTCCTTTATGTTAAAAAAAAGGAACCCAGTCATCACCCTGGGACCCCGCTGCAATGAAATCGTCGCCAACACCAAAGTAATCAAAACAGCCAATCAGAACAAATGTTAACGTTAAAATGGCGGGAAAAACGGACTGACTGAGTCGCAGTTGGTTTAAGTCTTGCATCTGGCTGGTTAAGAGAGTGGTGTGAAATATCTGGACCAATCACAGCGGATAGAAGGAAAGCAGAACAAAAGCAATCTCTGGGTACGTTCAATACTTATTTTAAAATTGCTCTATGTGGTCCCAAACTAACACTTCTATAGCTTTAATCTAGTCATAATGGACAGCTGAGACGTATGGAATGTAAAAGGTACTTTCTTTTTTCACGAAATATTTACATTTGTTAGAATTTTGACTTACTTTGTTCGAAGTAAATTGTCCACAGAGGGGAAAGAAAACTTACAATAGTGAGAGTTTATCAAAGTGTGAATTGCACTAAACAACCAAAAAGTGGGGGTTTTCTTACGTGAGCCTACTTTGCAGTATAAGCTTAAGTCTGTGGCCCATACCGCTGTACCTTATTCCGGTTTACTAATTTCGTACTTAGATCCTACCGCTTGACCGCGAAAGGTCTGGGTACGAGACTAACCGTGTACTTAACATAAAGTGAAAACTGAATCAAGTCAAGTCATCTTTAAGTTAGGCAGGGTAGCCCCATCCGTCATAGGCTGGTATCAAAAGGGGCCCTGCGTAAACGTACGTGATAAAAATTGAAAAATTGAAAAATTACCTTAAAATTATGTACAAGGAGTTTAAAAAAATTTGAATATAAAGGAGTATACATATCTATGAAGTACAGTTTTTCTAGATTGATACAATAAATAAAAGAACAATTAAAGTATGTTTAAGTATTATATTAATAGAAAACTGATGACTAAAATGAAAACTAAGTGAGTTCTTAAAAATGGAAAGCGACGTGGCTTCTTTTACTGGTGTTGGTAAATCATTGAAAAGAGCCGCGCATGAAAATCTAAATGTATTTTTCTCTAGCGTTAACTTTGGGTTAGGTAAGTAAATTTCATTCCTTTTTATTGTCGTGTAAGTATGAATGGTGTGATTTCTAATGTTCATGAAGTAGTCCGAGAAATATGAGGAACTAAGTCATTTAGACATTTAAAAACTAACTAAAGATACATTTGTGGGCTTTTCTTTGTGTTTCTAAATCAACCCATCCTAGCATTTTGAACGCTTCTTGGGTCGTTGCCTTCCTTTGTATTATATGTACTGCTCCGTTTTGTAGACGTTGCAAGCTGTTACTACGCCCGATTGACAATGCAACCCACCCTATACCGTAGCAGTGTAATCAAATATCGGCTGTACTAAACTATTATACGAGCAGTTAGCAGCTTTTAGGGTGAGGAAAGGTAGTATGCGGGACAGGAGGCCGAGAAGCTTGCTCACTTTGTTACAAATCAGTTTCAGATGCTCGTTCCACGAGAGATTTTCATCTAGTGTAATCCCTAGGTAACAAAAGCTTGATACTCTTTCTATTTCTTTCCCACGGAGTTGTACTGTATGGTCTGAACAATGTTCTAGTTTTTGCCTAGTACCCAATATGATTTTAGTTCATTGCACATTACCTCTTCAATTTCGTAAGTTTTGGTTGACATTTTACAAGTATCCATTTAAACTCATAGGCGAAGAGAGCCATGCATTAGGAGAGTGTAGTGCTTTGCTCAAGGATACATCACATAGCAAGGACTCGAATCCGGACTTGTCGACTAAGAGTCCAGTCCATTAATTATGCCAATATGTCATCCGCATGCAGTGCAGTAGGTAATCTACTTTTCTTCACGAATGACCTCATCAAATATCTAACAATCGCGTTTTCTTTCCTCAGTCAAATGACAAACAAGGACCTAAAGGGGGTAAATTTGATATGAGCAGAAGATCATGAAATTTGTGGAGTCATCTTCAATTAGACGGTAAAGTTATTATTTTATTCAAACAGGCAATACTGTGTGAGGCGTGTAGCTTTTGCGCAAGCTTTTCCAGGCTTTGACAAGGCTGAAAAAAGCGAGTTCCATGTTAAAAAATGGAAGATGATAGGATCACTCATGGAAGTATGCATGTATTTCGGGCGTGTCTTAGGACGGAGTTTTTTAATTTGATTGAACGGTAGTAAATCCTTTCGGGAATTTTCTTTCGGCGGGATGCGAGGGTTATCTGCAAATCCGCAAAATAGTTTGCGAATTTCCTTTCTACATTGTATTTATCTTTTTTTTAGGCTTGATTTCCTCTTACACTTTGAAATTTCCTCGTCTAGGCATAAATGTAGCAGCAGTTTATTACTTCTGAACGTCCAAACTGAATTGTTATTCATCTGATACGATGAATATATGAAGTTCATATATTTTGAACTGCGGTTATAGATACATATGATACGTACTGCGAGGATCGTACATCATACGTGTTATTCATCTATCGTATAAGTTAAATAGATTGGTACAGCGATTTGGTAGCAAGATATTGTGCACTTTAAGGTTTATCGACAAAAAGTGAGCAAAAACAGGACAAAAGAAAACTGAAAATTATTCAGTTTCCGAAAGAACAAATGCAGAAACCAACACCGAGTCCTGGCGATGATTTGGAGCGAATTTATCGGGCGAAAATTTGGAGAGGTTTACAACATAACCCATACTACTCTTAGAAAAAGAGCCTCAATCCCAAAGACAATCTACAATTCCACCGTTTTCTTTTTAGTTAGGTATATTAAAAACTATGTTAATATGTAGATACTGATGAAATACCAGGATTTCCTTTTACTAAAAAATCTTGTCATCATTGCGCGCAGTTAAGATACTATTTTCATACATACATACATACATACATACATACATACATACATATATACATTTTATTGAACACATCCCCGTCTGGGGCTTTTCAGTGAACAATTACATAATTTACATACTTGATACTGTACATACAAAACTAACTAATAACACGTTAAATACAATGTAAGTTACTTATAACTTTAAGAATAGAATGGTTATTTAAATAAAAAATCATTCAGGAGAAGCCTTTTCAAAGCTCTCTAAAAAGAAGCTGGTTTTTCACATAGTTTCAACCTTGAGTCAAGTTTATTCCAGATGGCTACACTTCTATAATAAAAGGTCCCCTGACCTGTTGTAGCTTTGAAAAGGGGAATGTTGAGTTGTCGAAAGTTCCTCGTTATGCGCCCAGATACGCTGCCTCTTGTTACAAGCTCGGATGTCAAATATTCAGGCGCTAGGCCCGTTTTACATTTGAATGATAAGGTAGCGTCACCATAGTACAGGATTGATTTTACAGGTAGCTAGCGTAGATTCCTTAATGTGGAAGAAATATGATCGTACTTCTTTACATTGCAAATAATGCGGGCGGCAAAACTTTGAACATATTGTAGCTTATGAACATTACAAGCTGATGTGGAAGACCATACTGACGAACAGTAGTACATCTTACTAAAAACGAGGGCGTTAATTCTAGTTCCAAGCGCATCTTTGTTAAAGGCGAATCTAATGCGATTTAGTTGGGATAGTTTGACATGCAAGATGAGACAGTCGCAAAGATATGATTGTCAACGGATAGTGTGGGATCGAAAATAACACCAAGATCCTTGACTGTTTGAGCTGGGATAACTTCCTTTCCGAGCAGGGACAACTTAAAGTCTGGAACTTTAAGAGACATTCTTCGACTGCCAAAGACCATCACTTTAGTCTTCTCAGGATTAAGCATTAAGCAATTGTCGAAACACCAATCGCGTATACCTTGTAGATCAGAGCTCACTCTTTCTATAGCTTGGGCAGAATCGTTCGCACTAAAGGATAATAGAAGCTTTGTGTCGTCCACATAGCATTCAGTTGAACAATTCTGACAGATGTTTGGTAGGTCGTTTACATAAATGCTACTGAATAATAATGCTCCTGGTACACTCCCTTGCGGTACACCACTGACTACTGGTAATCTATCAGATAATATAGAGTTGATGCGGACTGCTTGTTTTCTTTGAGAAAGATAGCTTTCGAACCATTGAAGTGCAGAAGATGATAAACCAATGTCCTTTAGTTTCTTTAGAAGAATCACGTGGTTGATCATCAAGTAGTGTCAAAGGCTTTACTCATATCAAGATATACGACTGCAGTGATTTTCTTCTGGTCGATCGCGCGAAGAATAAAATTAGAAGTAGAGATCAGTGCTGTTTCGGTTGAATGCCATCTTCTGTTGCCGCTTTGTTTCGTTGATATTCTTTGATTAGTTGTTAAATATGAAGACAGCTGATTTAATGCCGCTCTTTCGCATATCTTAGAGAGTTTTGGGAGCTGCGATATTTGTCTATAGTTGTTAGCTTCATCATGATCTCCATTCTTGAGAATTGGAAAAACTTCGGCAGTTTTCCAAGAAGCTGGAAAAACACCACTTTTAAGAGAGGCATTAATGATGGAGGTGATACAAGGAGCGATGGTCTGCAAACTCTCTTTAATTATACGAGGTGGTACTTTGTCAATTCCTGGAGCTTTGTTGTTAGGTTTTGAATTAACAATGTCTGTAACCTGAGAGTATTCCACCGTGGTGAAAGAGAACTGTTCTGAAGTTGGATAGTTTCTCGGAATGAAGATGGCTGAGGCGGGCGCATAATTAAATTTGTTAGCGAGAAGTTTAATTTTTTCTATCGTAGATTTCCCAACCGAGCTAAAGAACTTGTTGAATTCGTTTGCTACGGTTTGATCATCTTTAGTAAAACTCTTGACATTCATGGGCTGTTTTGGAATACACGACCTGATTGTTTTCCAGATGCTTCTAGTATTGTTGGGATTCTGTCTTATTCGATTTTCAACGAATTCCCTTTGTGCGAGCCGTATTTCCCGCTTGACTTCCCTTCTGAAATTGCGATAGCCTGACCACATAGCTGAGTCGTTTATTTGTCTAGCTAGTCGTTTCCAGTGATCTCTTGACCTCATTAAACCACGAATGTTATCATCTATAAAAGGGTTTGGTCTAGCTCTCAGTTTGACAGTTTTGACGGGTGCATGTTGATCGAGGATTTGATGAAATAAGGAATTAAAAGTGTCGATTTTATCATCGGTATCGTCAAAGACGTCTACTAAAGACCAAGGGGCATTTGATATGTTGTCCAAGAATGCATCCTTTTTAAAGTTTTTGAAGCTTCTGGTGGATATATACGTAGGTCTCGGTCTCGGTTTCTTGAGGTTTAAAGATGCAACAATGAGATCGTGATCGCTTATCGAGTTGGCAAAGACGTTTGTTTTACTAATGAGGCTCTTGTTAGAAGCGAGTATTACGTCAATTAAGGACTTTGAAGTCTCTGTTATCCTGGTGGGTCTTTCAATCAGCTGAGTTAGATTAAAGCTGTTGCAGAAATCCAGGAGAGATTTTGATCCGATGCATGTCGTTGGCATTGAGGAGATTACAATTCAGGTCCCCCAAAATAAAGATGAGAATATTCATTGAAATAGCTGAGGTCAACGCGTCGCTGAATTCAGACTCGAAACAAGAGAGTGAAGTATTCGGGGGTCTGTAGGTTGTGGAGATAAGAAATGATTTGAAGTTCTTTACTTGCACTTTGAGCCATAATTGATGAAATCCCGATTCAGCAATATAAGATCTTTCACGCGTGAGGATACTGGTGTCGTCATGATTACTAAAACGATTAGCCAATTACAAGAGAGCTCCCTACAGAATTTTTTCCTTTTTGGAACAGAAAATATAAGTATTATTGTTTTTATAACAACAACAACCTTTATTTATTCTAATTTCTAATGACTATTTTAACAGTTTGGATATGCCCACAGGTAGCTAGCTAATCTAGGTGGGTCATGTCTTAACTAAGAAAAAAAGTTGGTATACAAGTGTACAGAAATCAGGGAAGTAATTAGAGAGAGTAAGTATAGAGGTTTACAGAAATTAGGAAGTTAAATAAAAAGAGTAGGTATAGAAACAAAGACACCACAAAAATACAAAAATAGTACAATTAAGGCTATACTTGTTATTCTAGAAATACATTAAAAACCTTAAGAAAGTTTGACCTTTTGAATGATGCTTCGTATGTCGAGATGGGAGTCTTCAAAAGACAGAATATTGATAAGTACTCTTTTAATTTTTCTCTTCACTTAAAGTCATATTTTGAGAGATTCCTTAATGTAAGAGGCACCTCGTTCCAAATTTTTGTGCCAATTCTAGAAAACGAGTTCAATTGAATAGAGAGCCTAGAGCTTTGTGTGTAGAAGTTGTGCGAAGCAGAGGATCGGATGTTATAGGGGTGAATATTAGAAATGTCTTGAAACAGGTCTCGAATGCTTCTAGGCGCGTTTTTGTGTCTAATATTGTGTATTCCGAATAAAAGGCCAGGAATACAGTAACCAGTTCAAGATGGCGGAAGAACTGTTTTTAATCGAAAGCAGATAACCTCGTGTACAATACCAAATATGGAAAACAGGTCTCGTGACACTAGCTTCTACGTAGAACAGGGAAACCAAAATTAGGAAAAATCTAACAAACATCAAACATCAGGTTAGCTGTAAGTTCATAATAAGAAAATTGTAGCGGTAAAATAACGGCATCGGAAAATAGAGGAATTGCATGCTGATTGCGGTCAGAAAAATAGATAAAACGTAGAGCTCGTTTTTGCAGCTTTAGAAGCTTCTCAAGATATGATTTATACGCCTGGCCCCAAACTATATGGCCCATACAATATGGCCCCATATTATATGGCCCCAAACTATTAACCCATAGCTCAGGTAAGGCCCTACGGGCTCGTCAATACTACATAACAAAACGTTTAATAAGAGATTTATTATCCAACAGGCCAAATTTTTATTTCAGTGCGGGCGAGTTTCGCGGATTTTTCTGGAGTAAAAATATCGCGTGATATTTGTACTCGTCTCGCGCATTATTTAATTTGTACTCCACGAAGCACAGTTGGATAATAAATGAAATCATTTCAGACTTTTGTTGTAAATTTTAGTGCACTTTTAAAATGAATGCAAACTCCTTCAAATCCCTGCAAATACTTTTCTCCATTTGGTAACAGTGTTTTTCAATTTGTATTCACACGAAGCTTTCATGTAATCATTTCGAAAAATTCATTTGTTGTGTCGTTACACAGAGTCAACAATAATTTTTTGCTCTTGCTTCTTTGCAGCTTGCTTGTGAGAAGTTTCAAATCAAGACTCGAAGCGCAAGAACGAAAAACAGTCACACAAGCGACAGACAAGTTTATAGCAGAGGCAGAACACAAAGTTAACTGGTAGATTATCCTTCAAACGTGATTTGTTTCGAAACGAATCGTAGCAGATCGTATAGTTCACTCTCACAATTTACTCGCAAACAGGTTAATTATGGAAGACAAAATCAAATGGAATTGAATGGTTTTTTTTGCGTCCTTTTTCGCTGTAGTTTCAAAATGACTTCAAGTCGCAACTATTTTTTTAACTCATTCGAAGAAATTCATTCAGTTGATAGATGACTTTAGCACAAATAGTCATAATAAAAACGTTATTTTTGCTCACGTTTTTGCTTGGTAACACCTATTCTAAATTTTTAATTTTCCCGCCGAAAAACTTACAAAAGCATGCGCCCAATTTTTTTTAAGTGACATCTGTTCAGATGTGGCGATTTTTCCCGCCAAAAACTTAGAAAAATACGGTGCCCAAAATACGCATGTGCCGTTTTAATTTTTCTATGCCATTATTTGAATAATAGTTAATCTTTCATTTGTGTTGTATTTTCATTTCTTCTATTTATTAAATGGAATAAAGTCAATAAACAAAGTAATGTAGTTCTCTTTTACTATCTTTATTTCATTGAATAAATATTTTAACATACACAGTTTTTTGTCTTGCAATTCTTTAATTAGTTAAAATAAATTCAATTAAGTGATTACAAATGTGTGAAATAAAATTTGTTGGTATATATAGTAAGTTTTTTGGCGGGGAAAATTTGGTTGAATTTGCACAGAGTTTCCCCTGACAATATTTTCCACATAAAATTCAAAGTGGCTTCCCTTAAATCTTACGCAAAATTTTAAAAGAAGTAATCTCCAAACAGCCCGTTTCTCAAATTTCTAGTAAAACTTCACTAGATTCTTGCCTTACTTCTTGATGAAGTAAATTTTCAAGCAATAAGTAAAATTCTCTAGACTTTTGAAAGTTTTTGCACAAGATGTAAACACATTACAAGACCTTTTCCAGCCATCGCTTTTTCGGTTCGATGTACAGCACAAACTGGTTAATATTTCTCAACTGTTTCCTTTTAGATGCTTCCTGAAAACGTCTGTTTTGTCTTGTTTTGTTTGTTTGTTTTTTTTTTTAGGTATCAAGAGTTAACACGATCAGATAATTTCTAGGCCTCATATACTTTTCTAAATAATTGAAACAAGAATTAAGTTGAATGGTTTTATTTCGCACCGATAAATTTAGCAATCTGGGTTTCATTATCAAAAAAATTTCCTTACAGTCCTGTGTTACATCAATCGAAGGCTGTAAAAGGTCTTTCTAAATAAAAAATACGACAATAAAACCCAATGACTGGCTCAAAGAAAATGTCAATGTTGAATATTTTAAGAACAAAGTTACTCCAAAAGGCGAAAAAAAAAACCTTGCAGCTGGTTACACAGACCAAAATCTTCAAAAAATTTAGGTATTTTTAGATTTCAAGTTTGCAATCAATTTCAGACAAACTTAATCAAACATTACTTTTCATTTGCTAGAAACTTTCACAAACAGCCTAAATCCTGAATTTCACTTTCTTGTTTGGATAAAAAGTGACGGACAATTTTTTGTCTTAAAAAGGTTACTACTGCTGAGTTGATTTTGAAGTGAAAGAGCAGAAAATTGCAGCTTTCGTAGATCCCTCGAGTTGTGTAAAAACATTCCGGAAAAAAAACCACGGATCTGGTGATTTCAAGCCAAATTACAGTTCTGTGTAGTTCAATTATTAACTTTGCACAAGAGGTCTGAGGTTCTTTGATCTTACATTGTCTAAGTTGTCACTTTTGTTGTCTGTAAAACCATAAATCATTTTTCAGAGCCATCTGAGCAAGTCATAGGTTTTATTGACTGAAACTTGCAAAAGGACAAGAGAACGTTGGCAAATGGGCTTTCCGGAAAAAAAATTTTCAAAAAGATCAATTCAATTTTTTCAAAAGCTGTTCTACATGTACAGTCATGATTCAGTTTAACTCGTCGAGTCGAATGTGGGGAGTGGCGTTCGTCAGTTTGTGATTGGTCAGTTTTGATTTGTCGGTGAAATTTGTTTGTTAATGATCAATAACTAAGCAGTTCATGGTGCCTGTATTTCATATCACCTGTCTAGGAACCTGCTTTTAGGGAGTCAGTTTTTTTATATTTAAATTGTGGATGCTGTAGGTTAAACAGGGCAAAGTCACACAGTAATCGTCACATTACAAGGCATTTCTCGTCGTTGTTTACGTTCAGTCATTCTCGTCTTTTCGGTTCCAGTCAATCTCTTCAATGTAGGAGGCTTGGCAAACAAAGCACTCGTCTGCTATCAGCTAGCTTAGTCTCTGTCTTAAGCTTTAATCAGTAAATGTTGTCGAGATTGAAGTCATATACAGCAAAATTGCATTAGATTTGTGAAGTGATTGTTTTTTTCTCATCGCATCGTCATTGTAAACGAAAAAATCACGTTTACAAGGTCAAAATTGTCATGTGCAGTTTAAAGTACAGTTACGTTCGTTTTAGTGAGGTCGAGCTGTGCAACGATCCGTTCACAACATTTGTCAGGAGTATTCGTCATTATCTGTGAACCGCCATTCCTTGTTGTTTTAAATGCAGTCTTAGTCTTCAACCTCTCTGACAAGTTATATGTTGGTGTACGTTCGTAAAAGTGGTCGTGGAGTGCGTCAATTAAATCATCGTGTATGGCGGTAATGTATCGTCCATGTGGCGTTGTACGTTCTCAACAAGTCTACGTAAATAGCTATTCTTGTACAAAAAAGGAAAAAAGTTGTTCCTTTTTTAATTCCAATTATAAGTTTCGGTTGCCAGTGTTTTCTTGCCCATTGCAAGACTGATTAATATTGTAGTCAGAAATTTAGGTGATTCTTTTGAGGTGGCACTGACGATTGTGTTGACAAAATGTTACCCACTAAAAACATTTTCGTCAAGGAATCCTTGTTTTCCAGCAAATAAAGAAGCAAATTAAAAGCAAATTGTTGCTTTGGTAACAATGGCCAAAACATCTGTTCACATAGCATTTATTTTGTCTAGTCGTTGTTGGTGTGGATGCTTTTCCAACCTAAGCCAAACCATTTGGACAGAGTTCCATATAACCCCATAGGTTAATCATGCATTCATTTCATAAAGACTAAATATAAAGGTTTCTTTGCAACACTCTAAGCATAATTAATGTAAGGGGTTATATGGAAGTCTTGCCCATTTTTTTCATAAATGGCTTCTGTTTCCTCACCGTGCCACCTTAAAAAAACCCACCAGAACACCTTAACTCATGTGGACGTCGAGACTTGACCACGGTAACAATCACTGCAGCCTACATGAAGGTCAAGCTTGAGCAAACCGATTTGTGCCAAATTTAACTTGTTTTGCGAAGTGTATTGTTAATAGGATGAAATGCTAATTAACAAATCTTTGCGTCCGTTAACTTTTTTTAAATCAAAGTACGACAAGCGCGTGAAAATTGGTCAGTTTTAGTTTTCCTTGAATTTTTTAATCTTTTCTGCGAGTTTCCTAGACCAACCATAAAATGAGGTATGGCAAAACCGAGGCTATGACTTTCGATATACAACCGAAATATTCTTTGGCTAAATATTTTGAATCAGATATGATCACCCAAGACTCGACCCTTCAGTAAATCTGCAATATCAGAATCATTGAAAAATTACTTCAACAATATTAATTCATAAATTCTTATCTTTGCAGAGTTTCTTCTCGATGCGATTCCAGCTCGTCATCCTGAATTTTTTATCCTCTCCTCCGCTTCTTAATCTCAATTTTCCTGCAAACATAAATAAGCAAAACAATATAAGGTCTTTTGGCCAACTTTCAAACTTCTACGCAAAAAAACACAACAATTTCTTACGGAAAAAGCCAAATTTATTTGAGTAAATTTGAACAAGGCTTTTGCAAAGTATAACTGCCAGTATTCCCCTTGCTGCTATAGAGAGCCAATTACTTCAAAATTCAAACACACGTCGTTGAGTTGTATCTGATATTACGCGGACAAGTTTCGTTTCGTAACGTGATAAATTCGGAGTTAAATATGTCACTCAAAATACCAGAGGTCTAACGGTTGTAAATTCCAAACAAAATGAACGAAATTTTTGAAGGCAATGACACTCCGTCGTGGAGATCGCACTTGTTCTGAAACTTTGGTTCGGTATTTCTCCTGCGCATGCATGCAGTTACGGGAATGAAATTAAACCGACAATTTCCACAAAAACAAAACCAACCTGCTGAAATAACTTTTAGTTATGTCGCGGCTTCAAGCCATTCGAACATCAAGCACAGCCTTGGTTAAACTTTTCCTGAATAGTAACACGTCCTCGCCGGTCCACGACCTGCTTGGCTTGACGCACATTGTACGGTTAAACATGAATATGGATTGAAAAAACAAACCTATCACTGAATAATATGTTGTAGGTTGGGCGCGATTTTCGTTTGCACGCATTTTTGATATGCAAATCAAAATCCGAAAGAAATAAAAGAGATTTTTGGGTGACAACTTTTTCCCTGTTCAAACAAGTATAACTCTTTCTCCAAATCAAAACAATTAACACTTCATCCGACCAGAAAAGAAAGTTTATGTAAAGTTTACTGGGATAAAAAAAAAAACCTATTTTCGCTGTCGAAAAAATGAGGAACTATAGGATTAAGAGAAATTAAGAAAATAGATCAGGTAAGAGTATTAGTTGCATAAGATATTAAGCCACTGCACAAAAAAAACCTACTCACATTCCGACTGAAGCAGGAAATAGAATATGATATTGATAATAATAATGATGATGATGATGATGATAAAAAAAAGCTAAAAAGGCGCAGAAACCAGTGAACTAACTTCTGTGTTCTGTCGCTATTTACAAAGCAAGTAGCTGGTAAAAAAAATGCCTTGTTTTTTCATGCTTGATTCAATGGCTAAAGTAATAGTGCAAACATATTCTCTGTAATTAAGTTGAAGCACTGTTTCAACTTAATAATTCCCCCAAAAGTCGTCCACAAATGTTAAAATCCTTGACAGAATACTGCTATGAAATCAAAGGGAAAAAAAGCGTCGGAGAAAGAAAACTCGGAATAAAGGATTTGATCTTGAACCATTGAAATCAGAACTCAACAAGTTATCTTTGCATAAGTGCTGCACACTACGACTATTGCCAAGTTTTTTGGTTAAGCGTTAACTACTCTGATCAGTACAAAGTTTGAGTAAAAGAAATAGAATTGTTGAATTCGATCGTAAATATATAACCATAGGACATCTACAAGGATTTAGGAAAACTTTTACGAACTCCATAGGTTTCTATTATTTCCTCTCGGTATTATTGAATAATCATTGAACGAGAAAGGGGTGAAAAAAAAATTTAAGAGTTCCCGCAGAGAATTTTATTGAATCGCCGCAGAAACAGCCATCAAACAGTATTTGGAACCTCTCTCTCCCTCCTCCTCAGCTGGATAAACACCACAACTGCTATGTAGATAACTCCACTATGAAGTGTATTTGTCGTTTGAAAAGGCTATCTTTGCCAATCCCCCTATCCCACCCCTCCCTCCTTCACATCCTCACATGCACCCTACGCTTCCTTTTCATGTTGGGGGTGTGGTGGGAGTGGGAAGGTGCAAAGGTGGCTGGAAAATTTTACTGCAAAACGAGCGACACTTAACAATCATAACAATGCGTCATTTTTTTTTTCTTTCCGGTGAGGAGGGCGCTGGGAGGTTGCGAGGGGAGTGCGAGCAGAACGTGAGAGGAAAGCCGGCCATCTTACTTGCGCGCTTTGTGACCAAAGTGGCACGCGTACTTATAAAATGAGATATTTCGAGGTTGTATTCCTATTAAAAACTGTTTTTTAGTTTATTTTGTATTGTTGTTGACAATAATCTCAGTTTGTGTCTTGATAGTTCGTGATACCATGATAACTAACAACATATTGCTTAGCACAGTGTCTTTTTTCACCATTGAATTTAAGACTTGTAGGAAAAGTCAGATTCGCTTTAATTCTGCCATGGACCCGTGATGTATCCCTCATAAATCAAGTGTACTTGAAGTCAAGTTGATACTTGTTGCATGACGTGACATGTCAAGAGTTTATCCATGGGGGCTACTTGATGTCACACAGTATGATAAGGTCGTCGCGTGACATACCGGTACCGAGTGTGCTGTCACAAATGTTTTAGTAGATGTCACGATACATCCTCCATTAGTGTCACTTGTTGTTACGTTGTACTCTTACGTTGATACTTGTTGCGTGACATGTCAAGGGCGTTGTCACAGATATTTTGGTGGATGGACAGAAATAGTGGAAGATACGCCATATAATCCAGGAATGAAATCTGGAATAAAAACGAAAGTTCACGTTAGAAGCATGTCACAGACTAAAGTGATCAATCCAAGAGTCCTCTTCTTATTACTGATAATTATTATAATTATTATAATTATTATAATTATTATAATTATAATGAATTTCACATCATAGCATTTTAACAATGAAAGGCTTGCAAAGATAACGCTGTTGTCATTCAAAAAATCGTAGCCAAACTTGGGAGATAAAACATGCGTTGGCAATATGCAGCGTAAACAAAAGTGACTGCACAAAACCCTAATGTGTGAGACAAATTTGAGAATCCAACACAGGCTGAGTCACGAAAACCTGAAAAAATCGCAAAAAAGATTTCTATAGTCAGTGCTTTAGCTTGTTCCAGTTTTCATAACATGAAGCAACACAAGAGAATTGCATCTACCTGAACGGGATGCCTCTACTCTTGTTTTACCCTTTCAGGTGGAGAGCGACGAGCTGAGAGCAAAGCGTTTTTCTCACGAACACGACATAGTGCCCCTGTCTTAGGCTCGAACCCAGTCCCCTTAATAAAGCCATCTCGTCTCCTACCTCTATGCTAAAGTCTCTCGAGTGCGAATCTAATTGACGGTTTCTTACCTCTCCAGTATTACTGGACTGAAGGATATGCCCTATTACGTGATCCTCCTGATTCTGGTTGAGCCCGCCGGCCTTCAATTCAATTCTCAGCTGGTCAGCTGTGATGAAAGTTACAGAGAAATCACCAGTCACAAAGAACATGCTCTGAAAACAGAAACAAAGAAACTTAGTGAGTGATCAGGGTGGACAGAGCAAAAATTCGAAGGGCGGAAATTAGAAAACAAACGTTTCTTCCAGTGTGCTGTGACTCACTCCTAACAGGAAGCAAAGCGTTGGAAGCTACGATTCTCTCCTGCTAAGTAAAGTCGACAAAGACAAAAACAAACATGACAACAAACAGGATACAATCTTTTCTCACCCTGAACATGTCCAGTTTACACTCCAATTCAAACAAGTCCAGTTCTTCAACCAGCTGCTTGACAAATGCACTAAATAAGATTAAAGAAAATTATTTAAGAAACTAAGTTGTCGATAGCACTTTGCAAGTTTAAATTTATAAAGGCTGATAGTTTCGAAAGAAACTGTTTGGGGCTGCGTCGGTGGGAGTATCGAAATAATTTGGTTATATCAACAAAGTTGAAATGGTATATTGGCCACCGTAACAATTACAAAAGCTGACGTTTCGAGCGTTAGCCCTTCGTCGGAGCGAATAGAGGAATTGTGGGTTGTGTGTGCTTTTAAAGGCAGAAAATGGAGCTGCGTTATTGGTGGGAACATGGCAACGAGAAAAACAAGAATAAATTAGTGGAATGAAAAGCGTTCGTTGATCCCTGTGGGATTTAGACTGCCGGTTTGAAAGATG
Organism: Stylophora pistillata; assembly: GCF_964205215.1. NCBI lineage: Eukaryota > Metazoa > Cnidaria > Anthozoa > Scleractinia > Pocilloporidae > Stylophora > Stylophora pistillata. Next base: position 32,633,628 of record NC_142523.1, read on the forward strand.
AGCTTTTGTTCAAGAGTTTTACGTACGGCTTTCCGTGCTACCTAAGTGTAAGGAAAGACCGCAGATTGCAATATGTTGCTTAGAATGATTAGGTAAATTAAAATGTCTAGCGACTGGTTTCGATGTGTCCTTGCCATTCCTTTCCACGGAAAGGAAATGACAAGGAATGACAAGAAAGGAATGACAAGGACACATCGAAACCAGTCGCTAGACATTTTAATTTACCTAATCATTCTAAGCAACATATGGCAATCTGCGGTCTTTCCATACACTTCGGTAGCACGGAAAGCCGTAAAAATCTTGAACAAAAGCTCATCTTTCAAACCGGCAGTCTAAATCCCACAGGGATCAACGAACGCTTTTCATTCCACTAATTTATTCTTGTTTTTCTCGTTGTCATGTTCCCACCAATAACGTAGCTCCATTTTCTGCCTTTAAAAGCACACACAACCCACAATTCCTCTATTCGCTCCGACGAAGGGCTAACGCTCGAAACGTCAGCTTTTTTAATCGTTACGGTGGCCAATTTACCATTTCAACTTCGTTGATATATCCAAATTATTAAGTTTAAATTTAGTGCGTTACATGACGCTCATGGCCTGCATCACGTGAACAAATAAAATGTATTTCATCGGTTTTGGGAAGATATAATTGCCTTAGAGGTTTTTTTTAAGGGAGGGGGGGGGGGGCTATCCAACTGCACCGTCAGTGATTTAATCACGAAAAAGAATACTTACTCTAGAATGGTTACTTTTTCGCACAAAGCAGTAGCCACTGAAAACATCTTGAAAGTTATCCTCGAGCCTGGGAAGAGCTCCAGCACCTGAAATAAAGAAACAAAATGGTACAAATCAACGGTTTCTTGATCAGCCGAACGAGGTTATTGATTGTATTCCATAAAACTATGAATTACTTATTATTGTGAAAAAAAAAGTTAGAAAAAGTAGGGAACGTTTGACAAAAAGTTACTTTTATTATAGCAGCATTCGGCTACGTACAGAAATAAAAGACACAGGGTGCAGATGTCGGAGAGCATCTGGAGGTCAAAAATACCCGTCTAGTGTACCCTAAGTCGTATTTCCTTCAACAGTATCTTGACATACAATTATTCAGGGATAAATGGTGAGAAAAGGCTTCTGCGAGTGTGTTTTTTTTGTTTATTTGCTTGTTTTCTTCGATGGAAATTTGCCAATTCAACTGTCGATCCTTAATGGTACCTTCACAATAATAATTGTTAACTGACAGAAGCAATTCTAAATGACCCCTGATAGTTTTTATTCAAATTGAGGTGAAAAGTACCTCGGCTGTTTAAAGTAGAGGCTATCTAATCCACTGGAGTGCACTCAGCGTAGAGCAAAGAGACAAAAAAAAAAAGAACCAGATGGAGAGAATTTTTTACAAAAACTATTTTGACGAACTCCAAATTTTCATCGTGGTAGAAATAAGTTTGAAAAAAATATCCATCTTCGGAAAGAATCACCCGCAAAAAAAACCCTTGCAAAAATTGAATATCTGAAAAGAAACTATAATACTATTCAAATCTGCTGCGCTGTCTTGCATCTCTTTCGATATATTCGGTTTACGTGTTGTGGCTAACAAAAGTTATTCACTGAGTTAAGAAATCAATTACCAACTCTGTCTCTCTGTTTTTTGTGTAAATGAACTGTCATTGTGTTTCGTCCTTCTTGTTGGCAAATGCAAATTTTTTCATCACCTGTTGTGAAAAGCTGCTAAAACATATTAAAGACGAGCTTAAGCAATAAAAAATGCCATGGTTACCTTACCTTAACAAAACAATCGCGGCGAACTTTGAATACGCCTCGCAAAAGTGCGAGTGTTAAAGAAAACAAATTTTCTGCGCATGAAGTGAGCTGAATGATTCATAGATTTCCGCAAAATTGGTTCCAATGTTCATTTAGATTGCCCTTGCAATATATGTTACCGTGGTTTGTTGCTGTGCATTATTGTTCTTCTGTGCTACGAGACGCGCACGGCCGCCTTCAATTAACCCTTTTGTTCGGACGTGTCGTGAAGGATAACTACAATTTGCCAAAGCCTTAATTGATATTTCACCGAGTACAACAATAAAACAAAGTTTTGTGTCATTGTTTTCAAGGAAGAAACATTGTTTACTGTGCTGTACATCGAACAGAAAGACACAAAGGATTCGTATTAAATAGGTGAGCTCATCAGCCAAAGACGAAAAAAGGTGGAAAACTATCCTTGCAAGATAGAAAACTGAAGTTTTTAACCGAATAATTTAAAGTTGGAAAGCCAACATCAAATCTGCTTGATGGAAAGCATAAACCCCGACAAGAAGAATGCCTGCTTGAAAGTGGAAGACCGATTTTTCGGCAAGAGAAAACCGTCGATTATTTTGAAGCGAATACACAGAAAGATATCGTTACTGGAAAGCCAGAAAGAATTCGCAAAGGTGCAACAGGAGCGCGCTTCAAGTGCATCACCGTCGACGAGAAATAATGTTTCATCTTTTCAAGAAACAAAAATAGAAGGAATTCGTCGCTCGTTTAAAGAATCAATGAATGAGCCTAAGAAGCAGAGGGCATTAACGGCACCAGGAAATTTATCGACGTCAAGTATAAACTTGGATCCATGGCCAACGAAGGATGAATTCATATGTTTGTTATTTCGAATGATTTGAACATTCTACAAGTAATATCCTGTTTGGAAATAATTGCCATCTCAAATTCTGACTAGTTATTCGCAGAAAACGGTTTGAAACTCGATATCACTCGCAGAAAATGGGTCCAAAATTTTCGAAAGTTTTCATTCCGAAACGAAAGCGAATTTAACGATTCCTTCGAATATATTCAGATATTACGAAAATTTTAGTGGTATTCCTGCTGCGAAAACAAAGTTCCGATCTTTATTAATTAAAAAAAATTCTTTATGAATAATTAAATAGAGAGGGTATTTATAAAACCCCTGTGAAAATGTGAGGGTAGTTATCGAATAATGCAGGAACACGAGATGTTTCCTTTATAATGGTTCACTGACATAGAGTTAAACTGGCATGTATTTATCTTTACTCGTTCGCCACAGATTATCCAGTTTGATGTTTATAATCCTTCCGTATCCAGCAGATATTCATACGATCGAAACTTTGACATATTGTAAATTTTCAACATTGCTGAATTTTTCCTGGGGTTTGTAATGATAAAACAAGAGAGGCTATACAAATTCTGCTCTGATTCTTTTTAAAATTAAAAATAAAAGACACGAATAATGGATATAGGATATTTTTTTTTGCTAATGCTGTGCATTACCTGTAATACGAACATAAGTTGTTTTCTGGACAACCCTGCAATACTTGGCACCCCCTCTAGGGCAAGCATCATTTGCTAAAGCAACAAAAAGTCATAGATTTAATTCTACGAAATGTTGTAAATAAATGATTTTAAATAATATTTGTTTTCATTGTTATCAGGTTTTCCAGTTCCGTGACCTGAACGACCACAAGATATGATCGAAAAGTTAAAATTGGTTTAAACTCTTTCCATGAAATCCACATAGGCAATTTCACTTTCGCCTGTTTTCTTACAATGTGAACGTAACACAACTTTTCGTTACCTCGTAAGATATCATTCCATCCTCGTCCTCGTCTTCCAGTGTAAACGCGCGGCCGTACATTTCCAATCGACTTCGGTCGACAAGTCGATACTGCGCAATATAATCTATTGTTGAGTCTGAAAAATGAAAGGTATTATCACATAAGCCGACAGATGAAGAATGGTTTGTTTTTAGTTGATGACTCAATCTACGTCAAGTGTAAAGGAACATTTATTTAGGGCATAGAAAGTGTCCCTTGCTTAGGGTAATCCCTCCAATGAAGATACAAAGGTTCCAGCACCCAAGATTGTGCTCCTTGCATTTTGAATGTCCATTTGGGCACCACTCTCCGAGCTAAACAGAGGTTTCTCCTAAACAGAGGTGTTCTTTCGGTGAAAGTGAGAGATGAAAAGTTTAAAGGAGCATTTTTTTTCAGTCGGGATGAAAGTTTGTGCTCGTTCAACCTGGGAACAGGCTACTGAAAATTTAACCATGGACAGTGATTATCTCTTCACTAGGGGCAACAGATACACAAGTCATAGGAGCAGTTTTACAACCGGGACCAAAGTTCTGGGCCCTTTCTCTATATAAACGAGGGTGGGGTGAAAAGAACATGTGCGCACCCTTTCTTGTTCTTATATCAGCTTGTCCCATAACTTCACTGACAGCTTCCCTGATAAACACAAAACGTCTTTTTTGAATGCGAAGAAAAAGTGCAATTGTTAAACAGTAAGAGATCGTATGTTCACTATTTGATTATGTACTTGCTAAAGCATTAACAATAATAGTAATAATAATAATAAATAATAATAATCTTTATTCTCTCAAGATAAAAGTAAATATCTCAAGTTACAATATTATAAAGATAATCCAAGAATCATTGAATATTAAAAAAGATAATCTAAGAATAATTCACTATAACTAGACAAATAATAATCTAAATATTATATCTAAAAACTAGCCTATATACAAACACATTCTTAAACCTTTCCGAATTTATTCCAGGATGATGGACAGTTCTATTTCTGAGGTTAGACTAAACGTGCGAGTAGACCCTCATTATTGGCGCTGCATGACGCTCGTTTCTCTGCTCTTGAAAATATTTGACACAAGTCGGTGAGAGGCCTGGAGGCCATCTGCCACTAATGACCTTACTAGCGCCAGACCCCTATCAGACCTATCGTAACGCTCGTGTCGCCATGGCCTAAACAACTCATTTCGAAAGGCTTTTCCATTGAAAATCAACCTTTCACTCCCAAGATCTCATTAGTAACTCTCCTCACTATCTGCCATGCAGTTCTTATGATGTAAGTTTGGAGAATTCGGTATTAGATCAACCTAAAATTCCTCAGCTGCAATAACTCAGTGATAGGTTACCATGAGTCCAAATTATTTTCTTACTGGCTTATTGGTATCGATTTGTAATGGTAATGAGGCTATGTAGAGTCCAATTCGTATGTGTAACCAAATGGCGACGAGTGAAATTAGGAAATAATTTCACTTGCAGTTTGTCAAAATTCTGATAACTTCCCGAGCCTTTAGGCGAGAGAAATTATCAGAATTTTGACAACACGCAAGTGAAATTATTTCCTAATTTCACGAGAAAACCATTTGATTACCTTTTAATATCGTGGGTGACAAATTATGTTTACAAAAGGAGGCGTAAAATCGCTCGAGAACTTTAACCAACTGCTCGGGAAGAATCATCTCCAGGTTTTTCTCAAGGCTATTTTCGTCACACCACTTCTCAAAAACTCGCACCCAGTTAATTGTGCTCTTTCGCGTATTTAAATTTTTGGCCGCTTGTTTAAATTTCGTAACTTCTTCAAGGGTCACCTTCTTAAATCTCGACGCCCTCTTGGCAATTTTGTAATTTCACATGTGAAATATTAATTAAAAATTAACGCTGAGATTTCGCGTTAAAATTATTTATATTATGGTCTGTAATCATAAGAGTGATAACAGAATCAGACGACCGCGCAGCGGGATTACGATTTGATCATCACGAGTATAATTACTGATCGAATTGGACAACACAAAGTCTTATCGGCAACTAGTCATAAAGATTACGATTTCCGGGAAAAGAAGAATAGCCAAGTTATGAAAAAAAGGGGAAGTTTGCATGAAAAGAAACCAAGGTTGCGTTCGGTTAAAGAAATTACAACTTTGAAAGTAATTTGTTGACAACTTTGAAAGTGATTGGCTTAATGAACTGTCCGATAACAAACTTCCCGAAAACAAACTGTCCGATAACAGCTCGGTAAGTGAATTAGTGGAAAATGGGAGTCTTTAAACCAATCACAATCAAGAAAATTGTAATTTTTTTATGATTATGAAGCATAAAGCCACTCTAAACAGACATCACCAGCCCGTCCAGATGGAACTTGTGTTAACCCTGAACTCTTTGTCACCCCTGAATCATACATTACGCTCATGAGAATAAAGGAAATGATCCCCAACTAAAGAAGACTTGATTGTTAAACAAGTTATCTTTGTCAGCACACTCTACAAAGAGGACAGTATGGAGATTATTAACACTGGTGCCGGCTGGAGTTTGAAGGGTAACGCCCTGAAATTATCAACCTCCAACTTCTTCTTAAAATATCGATGCATTGCAGAGTCGACAGGTCATAACTATAGAAAAAAACATCAACTTCAGAATGCTTTCCAGAGATCGCTCGAAATTCCCTTCGGTAATGTATTGGAGGCACCGAGGAGAGATAAATGGTCAAGTCTGGTAATCAAATAATAGCGATATGACTTACTTTAATACGTTTTGCAGTCTTTTACCCAGCTCTGCTCGTTCTTTAAATGCTGCGTTGACACGTGATACACCCCGAACTAAAAAAAGGTATAGGTAAGTATAAAATGGGTCTTCAGAATTTACGTTGAAAAATAAACAACGAGAGATGGAGACCAGTGACTACCTGAATACCTGACTATCTGATTAACTGATCGACAAATTTGCCTCCTAACTGTCATTACAGAAATTCAACTTACTTTTTGGAAGAACATTTCTCTTTTCTTTTTCTTTCTGTTTTTCTTCTTCTTTTTCCTCTCCTTTCTCTTTTTCCTTCTCACGTTCCTCATTATTTGCAGGCGGTTCTTCTTCACCCTTCGACCCAACGTCTTTCCCATCCTCAGTTACGTCATCATTAGAGCCATCCCCCTCAACAGTTTTCTCTTCCATTTGCACCTCCTCACCAGTTCCCTCGTCATCATTTTGTACTAACAGGTCTTCACCAGGCTCAACGGTTTCTACGAGAGGCGTGGGGCTTGTAACCACGGAATCCTCCTCGTTGACATCTTCACGTCCCGGAGAATGTCCTTGTATGGACATTGGTGGTCTCTTCTTTTCCTTATACACGATAGTCTGAGAAATAACCTTTTTAGATGGTTTAGTTTTCTTGGTGCCTTTGGCAGCGAAGGCAGAGGGTTGAAGCTGAACGGGAACAACTTCACCTGAATTTACTTGAGTGGGCTCAGTAGATTGTGGATGATCATCGCCCTAATGAAAAACGAGAGAAGACTGAGCACTAACCTAATCACTTTTTATGCCATAGCAACTTACTTCAGTTGTTTACATTGATTGATTCAGTCAATAAATGATAAGTTACAATTCAAACTTTTAAAACCATTTACTGTGAAGTTTACAGTAATATAATTGGTTTTAGCTTTGGACACTAGGGGTACTAACATGTTCTTCCTCCTCAAAGACTTCTTTTTCCTCCAGCTGCCCATTGTCCTCTTCATCAACGGTCCTGTAGCGTTTCTTTCGCACGCGTTTTACATTGTTGGGATCTTTTGATTTTCTTTCTGGCGGTGCTCTGCAAGATCAAGAAAATAATAATAATAATAATAATAATAATAATAAACAAAAGCAAACAAAAGAAGGGTAAAATATTTTTAGATTGAACGCTAAGTCGAGTAGTCTCGTCAAATCCAGTTATTAGTTAATGAAAACATTCTCACCTAATTTTTCTCTCTTTGCTCTTCCTGTAGCTCTGAAACAACAACAATGAAAAAAAGCAAAATCAGCCTTTCAGATTCCAGCAAAGTCCTGGCCAAAGCCTTTTCCAGTTTTCAGACCTGTCTGGCTATCCCTACCCCCTACCCTTTATGCAATGACAGTCCATCACCAGCGAACTTTCAAGTATCTCTGACAGCTAGTTCAACGAAACTCAATCCATTCTCCTGGTTGGAGAGAGGCACTGAGAGAGAAAGAGAGAGTAATGTAGCCTGTTCACGAGCAAATATAGTTGTTTCCACAGTATACTCCAGCCTAGACCACTCATTCCCCTTCCGAAACATTCAAACATTAAGGGTGTGGCCAAGGCCGGAGCTCTTAGGTTTGTGCAACTTCACTGGCTTAAAAAAAAAAAAAATTGAAAACAAAGATCTGAATTTAAATTTTTAGCGAAACACCAAGAAACTGTACACCTTGTCTAGCTACCTTGTACTATTCATAAGTAAACAAATTAAACAGTCCTTGTTATCAAACTTGATTGAGACTTTTTAGATATAATTATAAACGCATTGGCAATTTGTTGCCATTACACAAATCTTGCCGTAACTCTTCCAGCAGTGTTAACAGTTATTGTGTCCGCGCGCCTGTCTGTTGTCAAAATCCCGTTCACGCTCATGCATCTTTTGATTTTAAGCTCCACGATTTATGACCATGCAACAACATGGAATCCGTCAAAAAATTTCAATGAGGCATTACTGAGGCACTCCTTTAAATTATACCGGGAAATCTCATTCTCTAAGAAGAAAAGGAATTTGTAATCCATGTGGTACCTTATCGGAGTTATTCACCTCTTCCTCAATCAAACTTCTTTCCCGCGTTAGTTCTTCAGCTGACGCCGATACGGGACTGTTCACATGACCTTCAAGTTAGAAATAATTTCAGTAAAATAACCGAGAAATAAAAAGGCGTGCATTGATGGAGTACCGTTAAACCACAAGCAACGCAATTGTAACGTCCAATCACATGCAGCACAGGAAAATATTGAAGTAAATTTCTGCAACCGGTTCCAAGCTTTGGAAAACGCAAATGACAAATTCGCGATTGGTGTGAAATTAGTTTTGTATCTGACTGGTCTAAAATGTGGCGTAAGTTTTTTAGACCCCTCACAGCACGTGTGCAAATGAAAACCATTGCAAAACGGCAATACTTCTGACTTTTGTGAGTCAGTTTAATTTATCATCTGACAAAAATTCCTGTCTCGGAGCCACATGCCATCTCGTTACCTCTGAAAGGAGATGTTCTTTGTTCTGGCGTCCCTGGTCCAGTTTCATCAGCTAGAGAAAAACAGTGCTATCTTTTAGTGCATATGCATTTCCCACATTTTCCGTTAACTCAAAGAGAAATGCCAAATTTCTTGACATGGAAGCTCAGCATTATTAGATCGTAGAAGCCTATAGTTGTAGAGGAAAAAGGCACGGTCAATTTTATTACCGCTACTTAAAGGACCTTAAATAAGGATGCGCATTTTGGCTGCTTTGTATAATTTTACTAAAGTCTTTTTGCAGATTGTAGGTCTCCCGGAGGAACCACTCATCTTTTGCCAGTAGGAATAAACTCTAGCAAAAGTAAGTGATTATTTAACTCTCTCAATTATTTTGTAAGATTTCATGAAATGTCTACTATCAACGACCAATCACGATCTACATACCTTCTGTATCAAAATGCTCTTCATTCTCTCCCCTTTCCTCGTCACTAGTTCCCAGTCTCTCGTCAGGCGACGTACACCTATACCTTGGCTTGCCACATCTCTCACATATATCTCGACAAGCCTTACATGGTCCCCCTGGCCGCTGACACAAAGTACCGCACAAAGAACAAACGCCCTCGCACTCAGGAATGAAGGAAGAACACCGATAACAATTAATGCCTTTACATCCAACAGGGCTTTCTTGGCTGGTGTCTTTTTCGTGTTCCCTGCGTGTGTTAGTGGCTTGGAATTGTTGTTTGAAGAAGTTCATGTCGCTCTCGCTTAATTCGTCGTCGCCCCGGAAAGCGCGGGGTCTGGGACGGAAATGGGCCTCATCCGAGTCCGAATCTTGGGGAAGATATAAAATTTAATTTGAAAGTTGATAAAAAAAAAAATTCTGATGCACTAGTAGAACAATCTCAAGTGTCTTTTGACTGATTAGGAGGAGAGCGACTAGACTTTTAGATTTTGAAATGATGTTTAACCTTACTGATTAGTGTAGGTAGTCGCATAGGGGCGAGTAAAATTAAGGATTAATATCATGCGTGTTTTCGGAAGTTGCTGAAATTGCCCGAGTCGCGCAGCGACGAGAGCACTTTCTGCAACTTCCGAAAACACAAGTGATATTAATCCTTAATTTTACGAGGAACCATGTGATTACCTGTTTATAATATAAGGGGCAAAATGTCTTCCTGCTGATCTCGCGCAAAACGGGACGCCATTGTTACAAAACAAACAGAAATTTCTTTAACTTGGCAGCCGTTGCTAAGCGATTCTCAGCCAATCATTTTCAAGTAATTTTTCCCGGGGAAATCACAAAAATTAAGAAAAAATCCTCTGTCTTGACCAATCACAATTCAGTAATTTTGCCCCTTATATGATAAATGTCTTTAACTGAGCAAATGCGCACCCACGCCTCCCCACCTTAACCCAACAACAGTCAACTGATATAAAGTCAGGGATAATGTTGTGTTAGGGGAGGGGTGGGTGCGTAGTAACATTGATTCAACCCTAGTGGGACACCCCCGCGCTGGACAACTACAAAAATGATTCTACGATAAAAGCGTTTTATCGATTTCTTAATTCTTCGAGTCAGAGCAGGAGACTCCAAATTCATCGAACAATGAGACTTTCTCTGTCATTCTGTCTCATTTTTAAACTAAATTCCACAGTTAGAATTAACGTTCGCGGAAGGTGCAACAGAACCGCGCGAGAGTAAGCCAGACGGCTTTTTCCGGACTGCCTCTCGCCAATCCACCCAGGCCCACGCGTGTCATCTTCCTTTATGGTCTTTTTAGATATGAATGAAAGAAAGGTGGTCTTTTTTAGCACGAAGGGAGATTTGTACATTTGAAATCAATACCTGATCCGATTTTTGGAATGGGTTTAACTGTTGGTCTTTTAACTTGTCTGTCTTTAGGATGGTCCTCTCCGCCGATACTCCTCCGAGCTCCGCCCTCCAGAGGTCTTTCATTTTCAGGGCCCTTACGCTGTTCGGTAGTGCCAGGCTTGCTCTCTTTTCTTCTTGCAGCATTTGTGACGGTTTTATCAGATCTCTTTCGGGTTCTGTCTGCATTTTCGTTGTTCGCTGGTTTTGTTTGGTTCCCAGGCTCCCACTGGGACTCGTCGCCACTTGACGTGCTTAAGTCGCTGAGCGGTTTGACATGTAGACTAAAATCACTGTCCCAGTCGCTATCCCATTCAGTACCATTTAAAAGCGTTCCGTCAAAGGAGTCGTTCTCAAGAGGTCTTTGAGAAGTAGAATCCTCTGTTGCTATGACAGGAGGTATGGGTTAAGAGTAACTAATGTACATTCTTGACAGAATCATGCTCTGTTAATTAGTTTCAAATGAAACGGAATATTTCTTGTCCTATCAAATGACTTGGGGGAAAAGTGTATGATAACTTGTCGTAGAAATGTCGAAAACTGACCAAAGCTTTGCGTTGGTGGCGAAACCTGGTATTTAAATTGCTGAATGATCAACTTCTTTGACTTACTAGAAAACGGATCGCAACTTTTTGATCACTCCTGTGGGAATGATCGCTACTTGCGATAGGCACTGACAACAAACCAAATTCTCCAAAGATCCACTCCAATGAACGCTCCAAATTACACAAGGAGAATTTCACTACTCACCTGCAATGCGCTCATCTTTTGCATTTTTTTCTATAGACTCCCTTCTCATCGTTTCTTGGCTTTCGTTTTTTCTCCGTTCTATTGTCTTAGCGTTATTCCGCGCTTGTTGAATCTGAGCCTGCAGTAAAGTCAAGTCGGCGTTCTCCTCACTGTCAGCAAGGTACCCATCATGCTGGGTGGGCGTTACGGACCAGGACGAGGGGCGATCCATTTTATCCTAATGAAAATACATAAACAAACTATTAAAGAAAAAAAACTTAGATCTTAATACCTTAACATGTCCCCCGCCCGGTAGTTATCGCCAAGAATGTACACGCATCTGTCTAATTTCGAACACTTTTGTCCAATCTAGGACAGTATTGTCCAGTTTGGAAATTTTGCACCATTTTCGCTTTGTAGCATTCATTTTCGCGCAGGACTGTCTGAATTCGGACTCTTATGTCCATTTTTTGGACAGAACTGTTCATTCTGGGACTCATATACGACTCATACGTATGTTTTCGGCCGCTACCGGAACTCACTCACTCTCGTTTCCAGATGCCTAGAAAAAGTTAGTTTGAAAAATGCTTATAAAAAGCGAAGGAAGATCATCAACAAAACATATATGAATACCGCAATAATCTAGGTTCGTCTACGCATGCTCCTCTACCTGATTTCCAAAATTACCAGGGGATGGCATTTTGGGTCTGAAAAGGCCGGAACCCGGAGAGTCTGGGCTCCAGGAATCATCTTCTTTAAACTCAAAGTCCGACAAAGAATTTTCACTGAATCTCGTTTCGGTAAAAACAATGACATCATTATCATCATCTTCGTCATTCGACGACTCTTCTAGTACAGGAGTGGCGCTGAACACTTTGTCTCGTTGATCCAAACCAACGACGTAGAACGAATCCGTTCTGGAAAGAAGTTTCTTATGGTGTTTGGTTCTTTGATTCGTTTCATCTTCTCGTTGTTTTTCCGAAAATGAGTTTTTCCTCAAAAGAGAATTTTCCTCGTGTTCGGTTTTTTGATTTGTTTCATTTTGCTGCCGTTTTCTGCTTTCGCTGGAGACAACATTTCCTCTTTTCTTTCGGGCCAGGGTTTGTTTATTTCTTTTAACTATTGCCCTTTTGTTGTGCTGAGTGTCAGTTGGAAAACCCTGTTTGTGATGTGTTTTTTTCTTTCCACTCTTCTCTAAAGACCTTTGATTCGAACCTTCCTCATCTCGGATCCCGCGAATGAAATAGCTTGTCTTTTCTGCTCCGCCAAATGGTTTTCTTCTAAATCTTACAGTAAATCCTGACTTCGGATCATAATCTTCTATCACTTCAAAATCGCTGTAAGCGTCTAGATCGTTATCAGTAGCTGAGCTCCTGTTTTCTTTTCCATCTTTTTCTCCGTTCTCATTTCCTTTTTCCCATTCTCCAACATCGTCCTCATTATCCCTGAAAATTTTTGCACATGTGATCCCATCATCCCACGCGCGGCGTACATCCGGCGGTTCGTTTAAGTCATCAATGTTCGCCCCAGGCTCTGTCATGAACACACTACTGCTTCCTGATTCTGAACGATTTCGCTTATAACCATAGACAATGGTGTCCAAGTCGTCTTCTGTTTGACTCTGCCTGCTCATGTGAAGGCGAAAAGATTCCAGATCATCTCTCCAATCCATCGGCGAATTTGAATGCAAATCTGCAGGGTTATTTCCCGACGAAGGATGCACGACGCTCGATTTTTTAAAACGTCTATGATCCACAATAAATCTTGAATCTCCTCTATGAAGAGTATCTACAACACTTTCATGTAAATCTTTTTCTGCGAGTATTTGAGAGTTTGTAGTGGGAGCTCCACATTTGTGGCATTGTTTAGGAGTAGTAAGTATCGAACGAACCCGTCCGCGAGAATTTGTGACCTTCTCCACCACTTGCAAGTTTGCGTGACATGAGGCACAACTGTACGCTGAATCTACATCCGGGTCATACTGTCCAATAGAGGGTAGAACATCCAAAACCTGTCACGTGCAAACAGATTTTTAACATCACGGGAATTTCAGCAGGTTTTACGGCGCTCAATCGATATTTGCTATATCACGAATTTAATTGACTGTCTTATTCCCTTTTTAGGCCATTTCTCTTACGATCGCTCAAAACCAAAAGTTTTAAATAGGTAAAAGAGAAGTTAGCAACAAAGATGGACTGTAATCTTCTTGAAACACATTTTTTCAGGACTGAAAACGAAAGAATGGCATTTTGGTCACGATTTGAGGGGGAGGGGGGGAAAGAAGACAAAACTATCCAGAGAGAGGGTGGAAGGAGGGGAAGGGAAGAAAACTATCCCGTTAGCTGCGTGACTTTATGACTAAGAAAAACAATTTGCAAAAAAATTCCACCTGGCGAAGTGTAAATCTGTTTACCTTCCAGCTGAGCCTGCGATATCCTCCGCCGACTCGTATGACAGGATTTACAGCGAACATTTCCTGAAAAAATGAACGTGGAAAGAAGGCTTTATCTTGTAATCATTTTAGCAACAATGGCTGTCCTTTTAATAATCATGAATTTTTCTGTGGAACTGAATTCACAGTACAGTGATTCCTGGCTATCGTGCCTTTTGCTTTTGTTATCGACTTTGGTTCATTGAAATTGTTTCTCTCCTTTTGTGAAAAAGGCCTCGTCGTATTCTAATTAATTTGCAAAATTTATCTGTCAGGCTATCCAAAAAAGGTTTTACAAGGTATGTAGGCTCATTTTACAACTTCTATTACGGGAAATCAATCTTGCTTTACAGGTTTCAACACTTACCCTGTCAGATCTCTGACATCTGAGGAGGCGAGGACACGGCGAGCTAGATGTTGGTAAGGGAGCCTGGGTCTGGAGAAAAAATATACATCAGCCAGGGCGGATCCAGATATTTTCAAAAGGAGGGTTCAAACTGTGATTCAGAAAACATAGATATTTTTCTCCTTCTTTTACATACTAGCCTAAAATATGCCATGAAAAAGTTCAAGGGATGGGGGGGAGGGAAGGGAACCCTCGAATCTGCTATTGATCAAGTTGGTTGTCCTACGAGATAACAAAGTTCCATAGAGTTTGAACTGGGGACCATACATCTTACACCACCCAGTTATTCATTATTAATAATACTTTTTTGGCGTTTGTCTCTCCTACCATGTGACGCATTGCCGCCCGAATGTGAGACAGAACCCCTGTCACTTACCAATTTGTTCCTCTTGTCTCGATATTTTTGTTCCTCTGTTGTTCCAGAGAGGAGTTTCAGACTGAAAGGTGGTGGGTGAATGAAACTAATATACTTTGAAACATCTGTGCCGCGGCTTGTCTGCGAAGAAACGTTAAAAGAACAATAAGTTTGAAAAGCTTAAGTGAGGACAGTCATTCTTGATGGCACTTTCTTAACGATGGATGTGCAAAAGCTATTTGTTGTTAAAATTGCACAGGACATCTTCTCCACTGCAAGGTCCCTCTGCACCCGGAGACCTGGGTTTGAGGTTATGGTAGGAGCGGCAAATGTCTTCTTTGAGAAAGGGATCACTGCCCTTACCATTCGCTCCTTGCTACGTCATTTAACGTAATCCCACCATGCAGTCACATAAACTCACAGACAAACTACGATTTGACACAGGTGATTTAAAGCATTTCTAAGTACCACTGCATCTTACCAGTACCACGGGGTCCATTTTGGGAAGCCTGTCCACCACTTGGATGTGATTCCTGTGTAACCACTCGTTCACTAATTCCTCCTGACAAGGGGTGGTGTTGGGAGTGGCACAGCGATGGATTTGCCATTTGTTTAGTGGAGTTTGTAGTCTGTCTATCTGGTTTTCTTGGCTGGTTGTTGCCAGAGCTGAAAAAGAAAGTATTTTGGCGTCAAAAAAATTAAATACTTCTATTTAAACCTTCAACGTCTGTAGCTAAGGATTCGGTTCACCTTCCATTGTGATGATATTCATGATGCCGGAATCCGTGAAGTCTTTGATTGTTCGTAGCTCTAGATCTGTTTTTAAACTTGGCGCAAATAGTCAATACCCAATTAGAGATGATCTCGAAGTCAGCTTAGAACGTAAGTTTCTGGTCGGTTCCTGGCCTTTCTCCGTTTCGAGCTAATGCAAGAATTTTCAGTTCTAAAAAAGTATGATATATTTTTCAAAAACAATATATGTTATTATCGGGCATCATACTGTACTCATTAGCCGAAAAAAAGATGCGATTTAGGCCGGAAAAAAAAATGGTGCGATTCGTGAAAATGTCGCACCGCTAATGAGAACTAAGTTCTTAATAATCACCGACTGGATGTGATTGCCATGAATATTGTAAAAGTTTAACTCGAGACGAATACTTTTGACGTTCCGAAAAAGTGAGTCAAATTAAAAAGAGTTTGATACGATGAATATATGAAGTTCAGATATTTTTGAACTGCGGTTATAGATACGTATAATCTCTACTGCGAGGATCGTGCATTAAACGTAAAAAAAAGTTTGTTGTGGCCGGTTATGCTTTAATTTTATTTTCGGAGGGATGTTACTTAAACTGGTAACGTGGAACGGGAAACGGAGAACGGGAACGGGGAACGGGGAACGGGGAACGGGGAACGGGAAACGGGAAACGGGAAACGGGAAACGGGAAACGGGAAACGGGGGAAGGAGGAACGGGGGAAGGAGGAACGGGGAACGAGGAACGGGGAACGGTGAACGAGGAACGGGGAACGGGGAACGAGGAACGGGGAACGGAGAACGGGGAACGGGGAACGGGGAACGGGGAACGGGGAACGGAAAATAGAGAACGGGGAACGGGGAACGGGGAACGGAGAGCGGAGAACGGAGAACGAAGAACGGAGAACGAAGAACGGGGAACGGGGAACGGAGAACGGAGAACGGAGAACAAAGAACGGAGAACGAAGAACGGGGAACGGGGAACGGGGAACGGGGAACGGGGAATGGGGAGCGGGACCTGGGAGCGGGGAACGGGAGAACGGGGAGCGGGGAACGGGGAACGGGGAACGGGGAACGGGGAACGGGGAACGGGGAACGGGGAACGGGGAACGAGGAACGAGGAACGGCGAACGGGGAACGGGTGTACAGCGGTAACCCGCCTGAGAATTAAAAATGGCGGAGTAAAGGGAACTTAAAGGGTCTGGCAACTATTTTTGAGCACGTGCTCTTCGAACCCGATCGTCGGAGCAAAAAGCATGGACGGTAAGTGTAGGTTTTATTGAAAGGATTTTACTTTGAAATGTTGAGTGCCTCATAAATTTAGTTTTTGTCTGGCACACATTGCAGGTTGCATAGAGATCCTCGGAGAGGTGAGTATCTTACAATTCATGCACAACACTTGAACAATCAACTCAGAACTACAAGCTCGCGGCATTTATTCTTATATTCATAGGGTAATTGTACTGCAAGGTAATGAAGTTTACCTCCAATATCTTCACCGTTACAACCTAGAAATATCAATAATGTTGTAAAGCAAACAGTTGAATGTTAAATTAAATGTTATCAAAAGTTCTGTCAATGTTTGATTTCTCTATTGTTTTCTTGGAAGTTTATGGGTCGATACAAAGATCTGTTCCTGATGTTATTTTGCGGTAAGGTAAGCAGATATCTGCATGTAGTAATTTTAATAACTAGGCTGGTTATTACGTTTCCTAGCTCATTTCTGTTAATCTATGATATTACCTCCTTGCTACTTATCTGCAAAAAATGCTGTTGGGCAATGTAAACAACCAACATACCCAAACTCTGCCAAAAGATGCATCAGAACAAATGGTGGCAGCCATTGCAGAAACGTTGACTTCCAATTCTCGCCTCGGAATACTAGGCTTCATGGCTTCGCCTGGGCAATAGTTAAATAAAAGCGAGTCGTCTAATTTCGCTGCAAGCGGCGACCTAGCGATAAAATCAGTGTTTCTAAACATCGTTTACTCCGCCATTCTGAATTCTCAGGTGGGTTACCGCTGTACACTCGTTCCCCGTTTCCCGTTTCCCGTTTCCCGTTTCCCGTTTCCCGTTTCCCGTTCCCCGTTCCCCGTTCCCCGCTCCCCGTTCCTCCTTTTAGTAACATCCCTTTCGGAGGCCTTTTGGTATGTTTTGTGTAGGCGATCACTTATCATAGAAATACAGAATGATCACCGAAACAAAAACAAGCCAATCTACCCTAAAAATGACATCCATATGAAGAGAATAAACCAATAACGATCTGAAAAATTAAAGCAACTTAATACACTTAACGATTCACACATTTATAAAATGATAAAAAAAAATTACACAGGTTTCATGAAGCGAGAGGCCGTGAAGTTCAAACCAAAACTTCGCACAAGCTGATTCAACAGAAAAAAAAAAAAGATTTGTACAAAACGTGAGACTGAAATTTCTGAAAACGTACATTTGGATGTTGATTAAACATAGCAAATATATTTTACATAACAACAGAATGTTGTCTTTGGGATTTAAAATTATAGCTGACTCATTTTGACAGTTACCATCGAGAGCTGCCACGCCATTGCCTCCAAATTTGGGTTTCTTATCATAAAAGCAAACACACAAATTGAGATTATGAATTTTCAAAAAACTCGTGAATACTTCATAAATTTTGAGCAAAATGGGGTCTAGGGAATAAAAAAACCGTTAAAAGATAGTAGAAATACAAGGTTGAGATATTTTATGAAGAAGCTTTTTTCACGGGATTTCGGAAACGCATCTATACGGTGTACATTTACTTCAAAACAACTCTTAAAGGCAGGTTTATTAGAATAACAGCAATTATTCGAGTAGCTTTCTTAATGAGGTAACTTTAATTTTTCGAATTTCCTCTACCGCAATTAACATGTACATCGAGGCAGCATTTTACACACTTCTACTCGAGAATATGTTAATGATTTATGTAACTGCTAGCTAGAAGTTAAAAACCGATGGAAGCCAGCCAAGACAATGGAAAAAAAGGAATAAAAATTGCCCGTTACGTAAGAAATAAAGAATTCAACTTTGGTGATTCCTGGAGCGAAAAACATGTTATCGCCTTATCGGCCGAAAAACGAAAATTACAGGTCGGTGACATGCTTTATCGACTTTTTTTTTTATCACAGAATGATATTTAAAGGAAAGCTTAAGTTCACAAAGGGAACAATTTTTCAAACGGCTTTAGCAATAAAAATGCACTTTATTACCAAGAGTAAACGTTTATAGCAAGAACTTGTATCAGGTGTAGATATTCAAAGAAGTCAGGGCGGCTTATAAGCGTAAAAATAAACACTAAACACGAATAGGCCGCTTACCTCGAACGGGTGGAAGCGCGATCACGTCTTCTTTTTTCCGATCATTTGTTCCATCGTCTGCTCTCGATCTGAGTTTCTGTCGCTGGACTTTGAATTTCGGTTCTTGCTCTAACGGTGCAAAGGCTTGATGGCTAGCCATGGTTAAGCTTCCATTATCATTTGATACTACAACATCTGCCAAGCCGTTTCCATGGGAAAGCCTTCGAGAACTTATTAATTATTCAATCGATTTATTTCTGGCAGTCGTGTAAGTGACAGGTGAAATTGATGTCTGAAATGGATCAGCGTATATGGAAGTCCTCGATAGCTATTTGTGATCGAACAAAAACAATCTTTATTGCTTGATCAAGGTTCTGAAATGCTTTTTTCAAGGACTTTTGGACGTGGAGCTTTAGCAAAGTGTGAAAACGGTAGGTAATAAACAAAAAGCCAGCTTGTTTGCGAAAAGCGTTTCGCTAATGTAAATCGTTCGTGGAGCCAAATGCCCTGGAGGTAAAAAACAAAAAAAATAAGAAAAAATTCTCTGTTGGGTTCCTAAAATAATAAATTTTTTTTGCTTTGATCTTCAATAATAAGGAAGTGAATTAACCAAAATGAAGATATTGGAGAGATTTGATGAAAAAAGTGTTCGTGCCAATATCGCGTTTGACGTAATTTATGCGGCGGCAAATGACAGAAATTTCTGTCATGATGTACTAGGAAATCGTCATTAAAAGTACATGGATAGAAAAAAATTACTAAAATGGTGAAAAATTTCCAACGTTGTAGTCAGCTGAACCGAGTCGGATATTTGAAGGACAAATTTGAAAGAATAATTTTCCGCATTCGAGATCACGTACAGCAATAAAAGAAAGAGTTGCGAAATTAAAAAACATTTGTTGATCGAAACTGACAACACAATTTCTACGAAAAAGGGTTTGCTTGAAATTATAACTGGAGGAACCCGCCAAACGATTATCATCTTTTACTCAGGTTCGAAATGAGCACTTTGAAGCAAATAAATCTTTTGAAGCAATTAGAGTGTGAATAAAAAGATTCAATCTGAAATGTATAATGAGGCTGTAATCTGCAAATTTTCTAATAAAGGAGAGACCTCATTTGTGTCTCAGGACGTTCCCTCGCATCGAGCCTTTGACCTTAGTGGATATCAATATCCATTTCAAAATAAGACATTTCTATCATTTGAATCGTACAGCCCCCCAGGTTTTTTTTTGCAAGAGTCGCACGCAATGGCGCGAGTGGGGCCAGAAAACAGAAACACAGTCCAGTCCAGAAAGGAAGATCGGAGAAATGGCGCGTTTATACAATACAATGCTCCTCGACTAAGTTAAATCATTCCATGCTGAGAATTATTTCGCTCTAGGTCATGAAACACGGACTTAGCGTACGTCATGGCATGAGGTAAAATATTCTCCCGCCCAGCCCTCTCACTCGGTCAATAAGTATCCATAGCCCGGCAGATATCAACTAAACATAATTGACTCGTGACAGGGGATATACAATCAAACTGATATAAATGCATGTAAATGTCCTTTAACTCTAAACCACATTCCCTCGACTTAAACGATACCTGGTAAATTGAGGAGTCTTTTATTAAGAAAAAAAAGGTTAAATTTTGGAATTTTGGAAACATTTTCCCTCACTGATGCAACCCTCCACACCCTGACAGTCAGTACTGCGCATGTTCTCCAGACTGTTCTCTTTATAGCGGGGCTCCCACGCGCGCTTCGCGCGCGTGATTCAGAGCCCCATTCCCATGGAATATGGTCAACCTCTTTTCGTTTGGTTGTCACGTGACTGACGTGACCGAGCGTACGTACCTACGTGCCTTCAGATTACAGGGGTAGGGTAGGGGAGGCTATCAAAACGAAGGAGGGGTGTCTCAGGCGAGTCTTGGTAAATGCACATCTTTTATGTTATCATTAATATTACGAACTTGGGAGTTCCGCTTTTAGGCTTGGCTAAATCTATATATCATTTCCTATGGTGCTAGCGAGGACAGTATGTTTAACAATCGAGAACTCATTTAGTTGGTGGTCATTTCATTTATTCCCGTAACCTTGACGCGTGATTCAGATTTGATGTAATGCGAAATCAAGTGCTAGTCGTCCTGGGGGGGGGGGGGGGGGGGGGATTCAAAAAAATGATATACCAGTAAAGCTCTCAATGAAAGGTTATGAGAATCTAGGACGTAATCACCAGGAGAAAAGTATTTTATTCTATAGAAATCTTCGAACTAGCTCAGTAACAAAAACAGATTAAATGTCGCAAAGATGAGGTTTTTTTTTTAGTTTTCGTTCAGGAGATAAGCGGCAAAATTTTCTTCCTTTACTGTTCTTCGCAAGCGGCAAGATACACTTCAAAATATCACAGAAATAAAAAGAAAGTGATCCATAGCTTACTTGGAAATAGAAACTGTTTTATTGTTTCAAAATCTTTCCTAAATAAACGCGTCAGTTTGGCGTGGATTGATAACTATTTTAATCAAAATGTTCAAGAATGTCTTTTTCAACGTGACTCTTATATAACATTTTTGTCACTCAAGTTTCGGTCACGCACTCCTCAAGTAAGGCTTCAAACAGTTCCACCAAACTCTAACTAAGTAGTTTCTGTTGTCAGCTCTTTATCATTTAGATACGAAAAGCAAAGCAATATTTTCTCGCCAAAGCGGACTACTGCAGTAAGTACCAAAGTCTAGTGTCTATCAGCGAATGTAGCTCTTTGCGTACGCGTTGTTTCATGACGAAATGTTCTTGCGTGACAACACTTTTCTGTAACAATATTCTTGTCACGCACTCCTTCAAAGGCAATTAAAGCTGCTTCTTTGTCCAACGAGAGGAAAACTCATCTCTGCACAATACTTCCCATATGAAGGCCGTAAACTATCCAGTGATTCACTCTCAAACACTTCAAGTATTTTAGAATTGTTTTCTTTTTTCCTCCTTTTGTTCCCTGAGTTCAATATTTCGTATAATTCTCACATCAGGGCACAACAGTCAACCTTAACTCGATTAATGTACTGTCTTTTTCGTGTTTCAAAATTCCAGTCTTTGAATCTCCTTTGTGTGTACGTTTTACGCCAAACCAAACCCTTCAGGGCACTCGTCCACTGCCTTGTTCAGCATGGACCGTAACTTGTCGTACGTCTCGTAGGCTGGGAGATCCAGCTGGTTAAAGCTGAGAAAAAAAAAAATCAACGACAACCATAAAATCCTCGATTCCGAAGACTGAGCAAAATAAGGCTATACCTTGCCTTCAGTACGGGGAATTCTTTTATTTTTCATTGTTTGAACGGTCCTCTACTACCCCTGTGTAAACGCGTTGTCTCAGTGAACAATCGCGAGTTTGCCACGCTATCTCCCTCTTTCTTGTAAGACACCTGTACTGCAAGCTAAAACTAAGCCGAACAATATGTGTAACATGTTCCGTATACAATGGAAAGATAAAATCAACCTACACGAAGTATGCAACATAGATAAGTGAAATTCATATTCTGAAATCATTCTATCCACGACACCTCGACGACAACTTCGAAAGAATTTTTTATCGTAGCATACAACATATCTCTTAAAATATACTGTACAGAAATGGAACGAGGAAAAGCTCACCATGTGTGCGCAGACGGTAACCTGTCCGTAGACCGATCGTCGCGATGAATCTGGAACTTTTGGAATCCATTCATCCCCTCCAAGGCACCAAAACCCTGCAAAGGAACCTTGCTTGTCCCTGTGACAAACTGAAGGAATTTTGCTCGGTCCGCCTGGTCAAACGAACGTAAGGCTCTCCAAAACCACTGGATCTGCGATAGAGAATATCAAAGAAATCAGTTTTCGAAGGTTTCAGATGGGGAATTATTCGTCCCTTTGGTGAGGAAAACAAACACAGAAGATTTACTATGAACCTCGAGTAAGGCATCAGACAAGATACTAGAAAAAGTGTCCCAAAATAGGTTCCATAAGGTAAGGGTCTCAGATGCAGGGGACCTACGATGAACCTTGCCTGAGGGGACACAATCAGGAAAAAAAAAGTGTCCCTTAATTGGGTCTCCTTTCAGTGGGGGAGGGGGGGGGGAGAGGAAACAGATATGAAGTTTTACGATGAGACTCGACTTATTGAACTACAACACATGAAAGTTAGTAATAGACGTTTCGTACCTGTAATGAGTTCTCCGTGTATTTGTGGTATTCAGTGTTCGCTTTCAAGTCATCCAAGTCAATGTTTGGAAGGCCGGAAATCAACAACTCGAGTTCTTGTTCATCGAAGATAGAAATCAGACGTTTAGGAATGATGTCGTAGAAACCCTCCAGGAAGGAGTCAAGCTGGTTCCTGATTGCTCCGGTCATTTTCATTTGACACACTCTTTGTACGTACTCTTTCTTGTTTTCTTCCGTTACGGCGATGTTCTTGCCGTTCTTAACCAGTTCGCGGACTTCTGACAAACCGAATTCGTGGACCTAGTAGAAGATTTTAGAGTTAAGAAGTCGAAGACAATTTCCCCCTAGCCGACAATTCAATTATATCCGATAGTTTCTAATTTCAAGGATACCTAGTTGTTGAAATGCCATGTAACACTTGAGAGATTTCACGATGAATACATTTTATAGTCTTGATGATCCGGACGGTCACGAGGAGCTACCGGCAATTGCCGAAGATGTCTAAGGCGTCACGCTATCACACCCAAAGATAATTCGACTTCAATGGTAGCCCTGGGACACTCCCACAAACAACGTTGCCAATCTTATGCAGGAGTTCATAAGTACAAAAAAAAAAAAAAAAAAAAAAAAAAAAATTGGATTGAATCTCCGAATAGATTTAAAGTTGTCTTATTCAATTCAATGTTTAGACAGTTAAAACCACTTACACCCTCTTAGAAACCTTAAAAAGCCGTTGAGATTCTATATTCGATAGCTTTCCGTCCCCTTGAAATCTTCCAGGTTTCATTCTCAAGAAAAACGTATTGGGGTTCTAAAGTAATTTACAAATGCGTGTCGAAAGCAATACGGGGTTGCATTGATTTTACTTCGATTCGTTTGGTCACCGGTCCAGAAAATTCGCCGCATTCTCTTAACCATACAGATGCAAAGGTAAACCACTTACGACTTGGTCACTCCGCTTTATGATTGGTCCAGAAAAATGGCACCATTCTCTTAGCCAATCACATACAAAGGTAAACCATTTGAAACTAAGTCACTGGCGTTTTCCCGCGCGTGAGAGCGGTTACCAAATTACTTTTGAGTTCTCAGTGGCTCGTTGTGACGCTAACCTTTGTTCTGGTTAGGCGTTGTGGTCAAATTAGATTTAGCTTTGCGAGAAAAAATGCGCTGTATAATACGTGCGTTACCTCAGTACTGAATGTGAGCTCCATGTCGATATCACTGATGTCGTGTTCCAGCAAGTAATGCAGACCCTGATACAGAGCGTAGTCGAACGACTCCAAGTCCGTGAAGTGCACAGGTTTGTCCAAGATGTGCTTGTAAAAAGACCGCGTGAAGAAACAATCCAACAGCTTGTTGTCGTAAATCGCCTTAGCCACGATCCTGCCGACGAACTTAAAGTAACTCAGATGGTTGGAGTTGCAGTTGGAACTGGCGTTTGGTTGATACGTTACTCTGTCCCCTGGGGAGGTCGTGAAAAGGGCGTAATTTGGGTTGAACATCTCCCGGGACATGATCACGAACCATTCCCTCAGAAGTCCTCCGGCATCTTGTCCTTCCTCGCCTTCGAACACTACATACAGTCGGCTCTTCATCTCTTCTGCACTTCGCCGGTGAAGCTCTCGGTACGAGTCCTCGAACACGTGTTCGCGTCGGACGTGGATCGTGAGGTCGTCTCGTCGGATTCCTTCGTCGAGTCGTTCGAGCTCTTGACGGAAGAAACGACGTTTGACGTCAAAGTCGAGCACTCGTGTATGATCAACTAAAACCGCGAACGGACCGTCGGCGAGGTGAATAGTGGATTGACGTAGGATTTGGTTCAACACAGTACGGTGCTTTTCTGTAAATAATAATAATAAAAAAAAATGCTTGTTTTGAGGTTCGTGCGCATTTTCCTCACGAAATTAACGACTTTTTCCATTTACTGTAGAGTAGTTGGTGCGAGAAACCGAAAGACAAAATTTTAAACCCCTTTGTACAGGGTACTTACACTTTTTCAGGAACCTAATTCAAGGACTTTCAAGGACTTTCTGGGTCATTTTCAAGGGCATTCGCTCTCAGATTCAAGGACATTTTGCATTAAGTAGGAACAAACAGAAATAAAAAACATTGCTCTTTATCACGTGTCAGACCTCACAATCGGACGCGGGACTTGAAGGAAAAACTCTATTTCGCGATTTGCGCCAGAAACTTACACTTTCAAAACCAAAAATAAAAGAAAACTTCGACTCATCTGCACTTATATTCAAGGACTTTTTGGAGTTTTTCAAGGACCTGAGACTAAATTCGAGGGTTTTTAAGTCCTTGAAAACAAAATTAAATTCGAGGACTTTCAAGGAGCGCGGGAACCCTGTACGTATACCTTTGGCGACGATTTTCATCTTCTACCAATGTCTAATGAAGTGTAAATTCTCCCCCTTTAGTGGAAATCTAGATTCAACACGAACTCTGTCTTACTTCATGCAATGAACCCAGTTTCCTTACCAGCGAATCTAAGGAACTTCTGTGTGTCTGATGGCAAATCTGACGTCACAGACGTGACTGACATCTGTCGGTTTGGACTCAAGGGGCCCGGGGATAGAGGTCCGGGGGAGGCAGGCATAACTTCTGCGCTCAATGATGATAATCGTTGACCGGGGCGCGGTTGTTCGCTTTGGCTTTGAGTCGAGGTGTTCTCCTACAAAGATAAGGGAGGAAGAAAATTGTCTCTTACTTTTAACTTTTGCAGCCTTACACCAGTATTGATATTCTACAGACAGTTTTCTTTGCATTTCCTCTTATACTGACAAGGAGGAGCTTCCTAAATTGGTGATCATTTCCTTCATTCTCGTGACCTTTACATTTGTTTCTAGGGTGATACCGTTAGGAGAAATTAGAAACCAGTCACTCTTACGGGTCAAAGCGTGCTCACCGCCCCCCCTCCCAAAAAAAAAAATACTTACGATGACCAGAAAATTTCCGACACCAGTTTTTGTTTGTTTGTTTGTTTGTTTTTTTAAGAACATGAGGGCACGCAAAACGAGCGAAGAAAGGAGATCGGCAGGAGCTCAACTGCGACAAATTTCTTCACCACTAAGTTTGTTCGTAGAAGGGCGTACAAATTTTGAAATAATAAAGATCTCTTGCTGCATACCGAATGGCTGTGCTTACACACTGAGAATTCAACTGGTGAGATCACTTTTTTCCCTGATTAAGCCTCCACACGCAAATCGACTGAAACACGATCTGGTAAGGGCGAGTGGTTCAAGCAAGAAAACGTAGGTAACAAAAAAAAAAAACAAACCACTTGTACTGGAGGGTAGGACGTAATTTTCGGCGGGATGGTTTTGGCCAAAAATGTCAAAGTAATTAAGATTTTTGTAACGGTGACAATTTTAGGCTTTTGTTTTGAGCAAAGTGCCATAAATGCAGCAATCACCTGTTTTTCTGTACCGTGGACAAGGAAGAAAGCCTCAACTGCAGGCTGCAGTACCAGCACAGCGTGACTGTCGGACGTTCGGCCCAACTCCGCCAAGCATTCGCCTAACGTCTCCCAAAGCTCCTCTAGGGTAATCTGCTCGCTCAGTAGCGGTAATTCGGGTTTGTTTGTACCTCCTGATGTCGACGAACCTGGTGAATAGTCGATAAATGTTAGTTTTCCTTGTAAATACGCTTATGTTGCAAGGGATATTTTCTAAATAACTTGGCTACTTTATCTACAAAAGGAATTTTTTTTTTTTTAACAATTTCCGCCCCTCTTTTTCAACACATCAAAACAACTCACCTTCCCCCTCCTGACCACTCCCGTCAGGTCGGTTTCCATCTTGACTCCTCTCTCCCTGAGGCGCCGGTTCATTCCGCGGTCCACCAGCCCTCGCTTGATCGCCATGGTGTTCGGAGCGCAGAGCACGCATGTGCGAGAATGCTTCAAAGATGGCTTCCGCCTCGTTTTCTATGGCGGCTATTACAGCACCCAGACCACGTGATCCTTGTACGAGGCGCTGTACTACTGAACTCTCATCTGCGACTAGAATTCGAAATAAACTGTCTTACAATACGGGCAGATTACGGGACGTTGCCGTATTTCAACCGAATGTATCGTCTTGATTGTCAGTGAGTTCTTAGTGACGTAGTGGGCAAAGCACTTGGCTGGAAAACTTGGAACTGGCTTGGATTTAAATCTTCCCCGGTTAACTGGGAGTTTCCCGCTCGTAGCAAATGATATCCTAACACTGCCAACATCAAAACATTCACTCTCCGCACTGCTCGTCATATATTTGTAATCATCTCAGCCGTAAGAATTTGGTGGGTAACCCTTTTACTCCAAGATCTCATTATTAATTCTCCTTGCTGTCTGCGATACAAATCTTACGATGATAGTTTGGAGAATTTAGTTATTGGATCGACAAATAATGCCCTTATCGATAATTTCTTTATACGCATCACTTTTCTGCTTGATATTGTGCTGATATTGTAAGGAGAAATTCTGTCTTGATCACCCATGGGAGTTAAAGAGCTAAGTCAGACATGATCCCCTATTAGATGTTGTTTTGTTTTGTTTTTGTTTTTCTCATCATACCTATGCACGAAAATTGAGGTCACATTCGAAGGCTAAAAAAGAGGTCATCCAGGGAGTAAAAAGAGTCAACGGTTTTTTTTACCTTTATTTGCAACACAGATATTTGAAAACAAAAGAGTGCAAACTCACCCCTCCTCTGTGTGCTTCTTGTTCTTGCCGACGTCGTCCCAGATGCAGTCTTCCTTGCCGCTTCTCTCAGCTGAAGAATCACTTTAAGAACTCTAAGTAGAAGTGCCTGACTGGAAGTCTTGCAAGTTAGAGCCGGCATGGACGGCAGATGAAGATCGTACCGCACTTGTCTGTTTTGCTGCCTGCCCCTTGAGCCAGCAGGCATTGTCGCCCAGCCAGATTGGTGACCGCCCCTTGTTGGCCTCCGAGGAGCACTGGGGAGTACTAGAGAGGCCGGTCTCTTGCCTATGAATAAAAAGTAGTAAAATAATAATCTGTCTACCGAAAAAAAAAATCCTGCGACTGTAGGGATTGAGGCATGCAACGTTTGCAAAAAATAGAGCTTGATCCCTGCGTTGTTGCACTATGAAGACAGAATTTCAAGTCATAGCTATTGCGTAGAGGAGCGAATGACATCCATAGAGGTCTGGAACGATCCTTATTCACCTATCTCGGACTAAGCTCTCATTTCTCGTTCAATTGAATCGAAAAATATAAACAACATTTTACCTTTTTTAAGGTCAGATTCGTCCTTCTGTGGAGCATTCCTATTATGTTCAACTAATTCACTTAGCAGCAGAGCTATGTTCTCTTGCAATGTCTGTCCAATTCGGCGAGCTCCCTCCAATAAAAGCTGTAATACACTGTCACGAGTTTGCGAGTTCAGACGAGAGACTTGGAGCAGAAGTGTGGTCGCATCCTCGAGCCCTTCTTCCGAGCACATCCCAGAGGTAAGTACGTTAACTACCAGCCGTAACTCGCCTTCCTTCACTATGGACGTTTTCTGATCTGGAATCTCCTTCCCCACGGACTCTGCCTCTACCACAGCTGTCGAAGTTGTCAGAAGTGAGCTTTCTTCATTAGAAGCCAGTGCATGCGGGCCAAGAGGAGGTGTCACCTCGACTATCATGGGCTCCGCCACCCCTGGATGGGAGGATGCCTCGCTGGGGTGGGACAGCAGCTCGTCAACAGACCCACCGTCGAGTGATTCAACCTCATGTGGTTCGCCTCCAGCTTCAGACGAGCGCTCAACGATCAATGACGAAGCCACTGACTCAGTTTCTGAGCAGGGTGTATCAACAGTCACATGATGAGGCGTTACGCTCTCCTCTGGAATTGTCACAGTCACATTTGTTACGGCTTCTGTGGAAATCATAGATTGCGTGACCGGTTCTCCTGTTGGTGCCTGCGTTGTAGTTTCAGCAGGGTCTGCTTCAGTAGCCGCAGTTTCGCAGCCTTCAGATTTTCTGCTTGATTTCACGGGCAAGTCCGGGAGCGCCGCAGACGTTACTGATAACAACCGCAAAAGCTTGTCTGTCACTACCACGCTTCCTTGTACGACAGGTTCATCAAGGGCACCTAAGAGCTGTCCGATGGGCGACAAAGAAAACTCCTCTAAAGGCGAATCTTTCGTCGAAGATAAACTACTTTGACTCGCACTTGTTTTCGCTGCACTTTTCCCTTTTCTTCCGCTTCCAGCGGTATCAAGTTTAAGCAAGATATCCCAAAAGTCTGTGCTGTCTTGGGAGGCAGTGCCTGCCGCTTTCCCCTCTGTCGACGAACTATCATCTTTGCTACATGATGGATGCAGTTTTGCAGCCGATTGAAACGGAGCAAAACTAGCAGGAAAGCTTTTCGCTAAGAACAATAACGCGTCAAGCACATGCTTACAAACAAATTGCGAGGCTTGAGGGTGTATGCTGACGTGTGTGCTGCGTTCTAGTCCAGCTTTTCCTTGCCGCTTAATGGCAAAAACATTTGCCCGTGATCCTAAAGATGTGCGCAAACCGAATGACAACCATGAATGTTGCTTCGACGCTTTAGGATCAGAAGAAGACTGCTCCCGAGTGAGTAGGTACTCATCGAGTCTACCTGGACTCT
The DNA here is from genome assembly GCF_964205215.1 of Stylophora pistillata. Lineage (NCBI taxonomy): Eukaryota > Metazoa > Cnidaria > Anthozoa > Scleractinia > Pocilloporidae > Stylophora > Stylophora pistillata. The sequence goes on from NC_142523.1 coordinate 32,663,070, forward strand.
CAGTTCTGACGGGCTCGGACATCGACGAAGACGACACCTCCGCGTGCGATGAACTCTCTACGTAAGGAACAGGGCAAGAACCGTCTGAGGTTTGCCCACTAGTTCTCCTAAGAATCGAAATCATGGCACTTATCAGCCATGTTCGAGTTTCCTCGTGATAGCACAGATTTCTAAGCACTTTGTGCAAACGTCCAGTATTTAGACGAGGTTCCTCCACGAAGAGAAGCACCAGAAGGCACACCAGAGCCTCGTGATCCAATAAATGACGTCCAACTATCTTACGGTTTGGGGGAGGGAGGTACGACGGACCGTTTGAAAACCCTGTGCCTCTGCTACTCAGCCCTCCCCCCGTGGGAAGCAGCCTGGCAAAATGGGACCCTCCCCCGTGGCGCGACAAGGCGGAGTGACGCAATAGAGCAGAAATCGCCGAAGCTCTGTCTCCACTTCCGAAGTTAAAACGCTCCTGCAGCAGCCTGTGGTGCCTGGCTTCTATTTCTCTCCGGAGGGTCTGGGCTTCGGAGGCTAAGTCAGTCGGTAGTAAAGGAAGAAGAGAGTCGTCAATGTCTGCCAAAACTGTTTGCCGCAGGGAGGGGGCTAGGTTACGAAGGAAAGAACCCGGATCAACAGCTTGCTCAGGAGTGGCGGTTTGGATGCGTCGTCTTTCTTGTTCAATGCGTTGCTGCTGAAGGACCTGGAGAAAGAAGTTAACTCAGACCCCTAAGAATGACCAGGATCTAATTTCTCCTTACAATATCACCCCTGAATTGCATATTACAGTCACCAGAAAAAAAGTAAATGATCACCAACTACAGCAGTGGCTAGTGATATCTTAGATGTTACGACAATTTCAGTTTGTTTACTAGCCAAACCAGACTTTCTTCTAGTCTGTGGCTAGTTGGTCACCGTTAGTGTCGAGCCCTGCAAGTTCAAGATTGTCAACCAATTTCTATTTGTCAGTACCGTTCGAAATGACTGTACACAATGACTAAACAGTGTTCTCCTTTTCCGGCGATAACTGGTAAAATTTCACCGCGAGTAATTCCTCTTAATACCGCCTAAAATCCCTTTGAATTTTTCAAAATTGAGCAGGTAAAAGGATTGCTCTACCTATTCGGAAAAAGTTTTTAATTGTCGTGCTCAAAATAAGGGATAACACTGACTTTAAATGCTGGCATAAAGAAAAAGGGAGCCACCGAAAATAAACAACCTAAATTATCCCTTCAAACCGAACACCAACACTGCATTAAACAAAGGGAAATATAACGCTACAAAACACCGAAGTAAATTGATGTCTTTTTTTCCCTCAGCGCTCATGATCCGCCTGCCAAGCATATATACATTACGTCCGTTTGCAATAAATAAATTCTGCAAGATTTAACCAGCGAAAGAAAGCAATGTTGTAACACGGAAATAGGCGACAATACGGCTTTACTGTGGGAATTGTGTAATGCAGTGTAGCTATGCAGTAATTGCGGTCGAATATAATAGGTTTATTTGTCTTAGCCACATCGGATATGGCTAAGAAATCGCGAAATTCAGCTTGTTAGAAAATTAAAGTAAGAGTAGAATTGCTAGGTTTTCATTCCCAGGAGACAAGCAGACGCACCTCTTCTTGGACATCAGGAGGCAAAGCTGCCAGAAATTCAGGGCTCACATTGAGGTCAGTGTTTCCCTCATTTCCCTCGGCTGGCGCAGTGTTCCTCTGTGAGGCTGGAGGGGGATGCAAGCCTAACTGCTCAGCAAGCACCTCGCGCCGAATGGCCTCTGGTAAGGCTTCCAGGAACGAAGGATCTACTCCGTCAGGGATCGGGATCCCATCTATTGTTAAAGCCGCAGCTTCCCCGCTAGTTCCCGGCTCCTCCGTATCTGCTGCAGGCCCAGCTTCTGCTTCTGCCTCTGCTGTTGGCATGGTAACGACGGCTTGGGATGGTTCTGTAAGGTCAGCTGAGTGAGTAAAGTAGTCTAGATTTAACCCCATGACCCCTTAAAGGGACCAGCATCTAATTTCTCGAAACTATATCAGCCCTGAATCTCACACAACGATCACGAGAACAAAGGACATGATCAAGAACTAAAAACAGGTATTTGTTATTAAACAAATTCTCCTCGTCACCACCCTCGGAAATGTATGGAAAACAGTGTAGAGAATATACACGCTAATGTCAGTATGTCAATGGTTAAGCTTTCAAAAACAACCACAAAAGAAGCTCAATACCTTAAAGTGCCACTACGACGAAAATTTTTGTCTTTGGTTTGACAATTTTTAACGCCAATCAAGTTAATATGGTTAGAATTGTACTATGCGATAGTTTTTAGGTCGATGGAAGCGAAATACGCCTTGATATAGCTGGCCGAAATTCACGAAAAACCCGCCCGCAATTACTCAGCTCGCAAACCGAGAGCCAGCGACTGAACTGAAAAGCGGTTTACGCATGAGTTGGCCAGTGACGTCATATGCACACTTTCGCATCGTGCTTCGTGTGTTGTGAGGGATTCCACAGTGAAAATTCTAGGCGTTTTATAAGATGTATTCTTCCTTGAATTCTTCTTCCAAATGGCCTACAAATTTAGCCACGTTTTATAGGTCGAGCTGCGCATCTGACGTCACTTCCGAAAGGCTCCAACTAGTGCCAACTCTTTTTGCCACACTCGGCCATTTTTTAATTGAGTAATGGCGGGCGACCAAAAACGAAAACAAGGTTGAAATAATCATACTTCCCGTGAGAATTTTGCGATTAAACTTGGCATGGTAAGTGTTTCTTACGTCTAGTTCCCAGAAGCGAAAAGAAAAGGCAATGCAAAGTTTTGATCATAGTGGCACTTTAACACTATAAGTACTTTTGCTACCCAACTGTACAAAGAGTACAAATACCACACGAATAGAGTACAAACATACTACGATATTGTACAGTTGGTTATTTTGTACTGTAAAAAAACCCTGTTTATAGATCGGCTATGCACGCTACCTGCTTTGCTTTTCCTGCCTTATGAGAAATGAGCAGAAACACTTGGCAAAAAAATAATAAAAAAAAAAACCGTTGCACAATAAACAACTTACATAGTATTTTTACTCGTTGCTTGTATTTTAACTCGCCGTAGGGTTCGTCAAAATACAGCACAACTCGTAAAATAATCAGCGATACTACACACCGAAACGTCTAATAAGATATATACTGCGAACAGATCTTTGTCAATACTTACCGCTTGGGGCTGTAGTCGTCCCTTCTTCTTCAAGAGCCATGGGAGAAGAATCGCTCTCCTGCTGTACAGCCTGTTGTTCTGTGCTTTCAGCTTCAGTAACTGAACCCGGACGGCTCTCGATAGCTGATGTGGCAGCCTGCCCTGCAGTTCTTACACCGGCGACTTCTGCTGTGGCTGCACTGATGATATCTTGAACAATGGAACTGGCTGGCGTAGCCGGTACTACGGCAGGAGACACAGAAGAGGCATGCTCTTCACTTTCATTGACGGGGGTAGAAGTTCTTACCATCGCTTCATCGCTGGATGATGCAGGTGCCTCAGCAGAAGGTTCATCCATGTACATTCGTATTAGCATAGATGCATCTTCTGTGGGTGTTGGCTCAGACGGCGTAGCTTCAGCCTCCCTTACTGTATCCACTGACTGCTGCTCAACCTGCATCACTTCACTCTGTGCTTCAAATGCACCCTTTGCCTCTCCTTCTGCAGACGTACCCTGTCCCTCCACAGCTGTTGATGACTCTCCACCACTTTCTTTTTTGCCTTGCTTCTTTTTCTCTTCCTCCTCCTTCTTGGTAGCGGCTGCTTTTGCCTGGGCCTCTGCCTTCTTCTTCTGCTCTTCCTCCCTACCTTTGGCGATTTCTTCAGCTTGGTATTTCAGCAAGACGGGCAAGATTTCAGGCTTGACCGCAGCTACGCAGTAATGAACGCCTTGTGCGTCCAAAATCTGGCCTTCTTCTGCCCAGCGAGTTAAAGCAGATGGTACTGAAGACGCAGCACCCTCATTGAAGTTTTCAAAGAAGATCTCATCTGGTCCGCCATCTTCAGTGGTTCTTGCAATAACTTGTATCTCATCTTGAACCAAATGCCTGCCTCGGTGGCTTACACCTGCAAAGGAAATAATTCTTATTCACCTGTCGTTACTCGACTCAATTGAACGTCACTGTCTGTTAGTGATACGAATTTTCTGGTGTAGTTAGCGGACATAACCCGAGAAAATGTCAACAAATGACCCTGCATCGAGAATGGTAAGCCCATTACCATCCATTCACCGACGTAACAGGGTGGTGAGAACGGAGAAAGAAGCGTAAACAGCTAATTGGCGATTTTATTTCTGTAATTGTACACGTGTACAATTACAGCTTTTCTTAAGGCTGGAAGTCCTTGTCAATGCCGCAGTTTATAAAATAACACCTGACTGACACACAGACTCCTTGTTGCCGTTTGTCTGTTCGGTAACGGTACATGTGACGTCACAATATGGAAAGAAAAAAATTTCAAAAAAGCACGCGAGGCGTTGCCGTGTGTGTCACCAATGCACCAGATGCCCAGATGATTCACATTTTCCTATAAATCGAGCTAGAATTAGAGTATTGTATGAGCGTTATGCCTTGCTTGCTCTTGCTCTTTACCATCCGAATGAACGTTATTTCGGCCATAAGCCAAATAATACACATGTCTGAGTATTGCAGCTACAACTTAAGGGAAAAAAAGATAAAAGGGAACTACTATAACTCAACACTTACTCGTGTTAAACTGCAGTCCATCGGAAGTCTCCGGCCCAAGGAGATTCTGAATAACAGCAGGTAGAGGAGGTTGAGTCACGCCTTGAGGATGCGATGAATGGACCGACTGTGACTGCTGGGTGTGGTGCCTGGGGGTCACGCGGAGGCCGTGTACACGAGACAGCCGCTGTGCCATGCTGGATATTGTCTCGGGTTCATCATCCTGGGACATGGTCATCATGAACGTGCCTGCAAATCTGTTGCCATGAGGACCACTCACAAACTCCAGATGACGACCTAAACAACACCAAGACACAAAAGATGTTTTTTCTAGGATTCACTCTAAAATACTTCGCTGCACATAAACTAATTGACTAACAGAGATTCGTTAGAAATATGTCAGAAACTTGTATCTGGTATATCACTGACCCGAACCTTCATCGAAGGGGAGGTAGACTGCATCTTCCTCGTAGATTCTGAAGGAGTCGTCTCCTATCATGTCAGCGCCATCTTCATCCATGTCGCTGCCACCCTCATCCTCATCCTGGTCATCGTCGTCTTCTTCTCCCTCTTCCTCCATCACATCAACTCCACTGGATTCCTCCATCACTCCACCCTCTCTGGCACCGATACCACCTAAAGAATACAACAATTTTCCGATGGGCGTCGATGGCAATTTTAGATTGCGTTGATTTTATTTCACCTCGCTCTGTGAAATTTTTACTTCACTTCTGCAAATTTTCAACCAATCCGATGCTAACCTAAAGCCATTCGCAACTCAGTCGTTGACGTTTTTCCCGCGCTTCGGGCAGTTTTACTTCTCTTCGGTCTGTGATGGTCTAGAAAAGTATACGTTAAATTTATAACCAATCAGACGCAAAACTAAAACTAACTGTAACTTCGTCATTCGCGTTTTGATGCGCTTTAGTCAGTATCCTGGTTTTTACAACAGGTTCCAACCGACTCCGATAGTCTCCTTTGTTATAATCGGCCGCTCAATTAATTTAGCTTTAGTTCTACGAAACTCAGTCGAAAAACGATCTACACGAAACTAACTGATACTCAGTTTTTATCACAGCGAAACAAAAACAAACTGATTGGTTTCAAAATATGGTGTTCCATGTTGTCTATAAACTTTTCATCGTTTATCTTCTTTAGACTTACAGACGGTTACGAAACCGTAGCATAAAAACTTCCCACAACTCCTCTAACGTTTTCCACGTGAAAACTGCGACAAAAAGGCAAAAAGGTTGCAGATACTTCTCAGCCCGTTTGCTTGTTCCTCTGTAAGTCCATCTGCGCAATTTCAGCGTAGCTTTCTAGCCAACATTTTCAATTCGTGCTAACTCCTTTCTTATTATGACTGCACAAAACCAATACAGTGACGAAAAACCAATCCAAAGTAATTAATCACAAGAAAGGTTTACATTATCATTAGCCAATGAGAACTCAAAGTGAAAGACAAGCAAACTGCTTGAAGGGCGGGAAAACGCAAATAACCTAAAGGGCGGCAAAACGCAAATAACCTAGATTGTTTTTAGTTTTGTATCTGATTAGTTACGAGCATGGTGCGAGTTTTTTTTTGGACCAATCACAGAACGAAGGTGAGCAAAACCAAAGTAGTCCCGGATTTACTATATCTGGCGAAGTCGAATCATTCCTTCACAGCATCCGACCAGTATCGTAGCAAAGGACACGCGAGTGAGAACACTGTTGAACGTGAAAACAAAGATTTGCTCGAATCAACAAACCTCCTGTGTTGTTCCCCATGCTGATTTCTTCCTCGTCCTCGTCGTCATCTTCATCGTCATCATCATCATCATCATCGTCGTCGTCATCGGCTAAGTCATCATCATCGTGATCCTCATCATCATTATTACCAGTCGGTTCTTCAAAAGTGATCACCATAGTTTCATCATCGTCTCCTCCTCCGCCATCTTCCTCTCCCTCTCCTTCGTCCGTGTCGTCAGCCACCCCTTCCCCGCCGCTGTCCTCGCCATTCGAGGAGCTGTGGTCGTCATCGTCACTGTCACTGGTGTTGGGGTCGATCACATAGGTGGTCTCCTCTACCACGCGGCCGTCAGCCATACGACGGGTCATCACATGTTCGGCAATAACGCCACTGTCCATGTCTGAGTAATGTGATTAAAGATAATTACAATTTTGTATAAATTTCTTTTTTGTCGGCACACAAGAGGTAGCCTGTGTACAGCCGCCCCATCCCCTCAAAAAAATCGGGGAGGGAGCGTCTGTGATTTACCGTTGCCAATTGTGTATGGGAATAACCTTGCATAAATTAAAAAAATGGTTTCCGCTGACCAAAATTTTCGTGGTGTCTCAACTCATTCCGATTTTCAACTTGACGGTCAATGTGACTACTTTTCATCGATCAATTGAGAGTGTTTGCGACCTTTTTAAAAATGCTTCACTCTATACCGAGGAAAAAATGTCTTCAAGCACTTTTTGAAGGAAAAGACGTGTATGCAAGTCTTCCCACTGGATACGGGAAATCATTAATCTTGTGGGGAATTAGTGAGGGGCCCACACTATCACTGTTCTCTTCCAGAATTTATTTTCAAAAAGCAGACAGAACAATATTACACGAGGTCTCTTACCGACCATAAAACTACTCGCACTGGTTTTCTTATATCATGAACACACCTCGATGAAGACGTAAGTTGATTGGCTTTAAAGTCCTTCCCAACAGAGATAAACAATCTGATTTATCGGAGCAGATAGATCGTGACACTCGATTTCCGGCAGATAATTTTGAATCGTTACAATACAAAATATCCTGTTTCCGACAATCTTTTATGCTACCCCAATCGTCGCCGATGAGCTGTTCTCGCGTCCACGTGGCAGTAGTAAAATAATTGTGATTTCACCGCTTCAAACGTGATGGTTGAACAAGGAGTAGGATTCGCTTTAACGGGTGACAGGAAAACGGAAGAAGAAGAAGATTTCGAGCTGATAATCTTTCGAATCGTAGACTTCACAACACAAAGATTCGTCAGAAGAGCTCTTTGTTTCTTTAAAGTCGACAGGCAATTTATGAAAATGTAAGCGGAATCTATAGACAGTTTACACTCCAGCGACTCCTCCCAGACGTTAAAACTCGAGCTGGGTTAGTCAACGAGATTTTTATCTGAATTCTGAACGAAGTTTTTCCCACAAACACACAAAAACTCATCGCTAATTCGCGCACATGTTATTGTGAGAGCAATGTGTACTTTGAGACAAGGCTTCACATTTCAGAGGTCAATTCCTGCGAAACTGATAACCAATCGAAACCCTTGGTTCACATGATGTAGTGATCTACGAGTGACAGCCAATGAGATCATTTTCCGCACATTCCGGGAAAAATCACGCGGTCCCCATACACGATTAGCAACTGTAAATCACAGACGCTCCCTCCCCGAATTTTTTTGAGGAGATGGGGCGGCTGTATACAGGCTAACAAGAGGATCAGGTTAGCAAAGAGTTTCAGGATTACAGTTTGTAATTTGCGGTCTTTAACAAAGTGACACACTTCGTTATGTGGGGCTGACACTTCGTTTTCGTTCTTCTTGGTTTTCTTTTTTATCCTATGCCTTCTTGCGGAAAGATTATCGGTATAGTTTATCTACGAAAGCAAGTCTTTAAAGTAGGATACCCTTAAAAAACCGAAGGGCAAGGGGGGTAATTAAGGTTAGGAGCAGGGGGGCATCTGGTTTTGACAACAGGGTGTACTTTGACACAGGGGAATACTCCCACCCCCCTACCCCTCAAAAGGTGGGACCGCCTCTAGCTTTGGCCAAGATCTTCTAATCCAAAGATTTAGAATTCACAAAGTGGCTTGGAGTAGTAAACCTACTGGGAGGAACGAACGAAAGTAAAAGAGTCTCCCATAAGAAAATCTCACCTTGCCCTGTCTGGCCTTCGTTACTATCTGAGTGCAGTAATTCGTCCACCATATCCTGCAGTTCTTCAAGTTCCTCTTCTGAAGCCATAGGAATAATTGACCTGCCGGAGATTTCAGCGAGTCCCCAAGAATTGGAACTTTGCGCCTCGTTGTCAGGTGGAGGTTCAGGTGCTAAAGAACCTTCATTCACGGTCACTGGAAAAAAATTCAAATGTATCAGATTCGAGTCTCGTTCTAGGCCTAAACTAGTGCTCAACTGCGAACTGCATGGTGCAATTTTCGAATGAATAAAGTAATACCAGCACCACAGGAATCCGAACGGCCAGTTACAGCATTTTCTGACCAGGAAACTTGCACTGCTTCCTTAACCAATCTCCTTCCAAACCAAATACAATAAGATCTTGTCACTCCATTACTTCAGATCTCAAAGAATACATGAAGTTAATCATGATTACTTGCGAATTAGCATTTAACATTTAAACACAAATTTTATACGCCACAAAATTTATGTCAGGGTACTAATCCTGGGCAAACTTTTACGTGTACTTTATCTAGTTACGTCAGATATATCTACTGATAAAAAAAGTTGAGCAGTTTTGATGTGCTGGGGTAAATCTAACAACGATAGCGTTTTAGTTAGTTACCTTGCTCAGATGTAGAGTTTGTAGATTGTTGAGTATCCTGTGCTCCTTGTTCAGCAGCTCCACCGGATGATTGACCTAAACACAGGGTCACGTCGATTACATTACAAAGAAACGACAAGGAAATATGAGAATAAAATATTCACGGATAGTGTTTGGTCAAAACTCACGCAATCCTCAATCCACCTATCAAGACTAAAACCAATCGCGACTTAACTGCACTAGACCGAAAAGCGCCCTAAGCATGAATACAATTCGTTGCAGAGCAGCCCTGGGGAATCCATAGACACAACAACTTACAACTTGAAGATTCCTGTCGAGACTCTGACTCCGTCGTTGTCCCTTCCCCACTTCTTGCCTGTGGATCGACACCGATAACTCTTTCTTTAGTAGCCACCGATGGGGCTGCCCCCGTACTCTGCTGATTCACCACACCAGATAACTTTTCCATGGGCTTTAGCAGGCAGTTAACTGTGGTCACAAAATTAGGGTTAGCCAGGTCTAAGCTGTGAGGAACTCGAGCTAAATCATTCACTAGACCTTTCTTGAGCAGCAACTTCATAACATTGTTGGGCTGCTGTGATGCTGTGTGTTGCGCAGCAGAGTGTGGGCCGTTCTCAATCATGGTCTGCACTAATGTGAAGATCGCTTGAAGTCTTGAGTGTTTCGTTGTAGACTCTGGTACGTTCAACGCCCGACTAAGAGACGCCTTCATCTCTGCTATGAGGGTCTGCTGTGCTTCGGGTGCCTGGTGGCAGGTAGCAATGGTAGCGAGGAGAGTGCGAGCGCACGATGGTGTGTCTTCGTTATCACTTGATGTTCCTGATGGGAGAAGGTGGTCCAGAACGAAGGCTAGCACCGATCCTTCGTACTATTGAAAAAAGGAAAAAAAAAAAAAAAAAACAGTCAGCAAGTCAGGTAGTAATTCAATCGGTCAGTATAAATGTAGGCGAGTGGGTCTTTCATTCAGTCCGTCCGTCGATTAGTTGGTTGGTCAGTCGGTCACTACGTCAATCAATCAGTCAGGTGGTCACTTAGTCAGTCAGTCAATCAGTTAGTCAGTCAGTCAGTCTGTAGGCAAGTCAGGATCTGACTCACTGTACAACATGACTCACCTCTGATGCTGAAGACAGCTTAGCATTGTGACTATAGTCTGTAATAAGTTGCGCTACTCCTGAGTAAGACTTAACCAGCTCTGCTAGCAGCTTTAAAATGGCTGACTTTGATAACAGAGGCTTGGATGTGGTCTGTACATCTTTGCTAGAATCCTTGTTTTCTTCCTTAGAGTTTTCCTCTTTCTTTTCTTCAACATTCAACAGTGAACCGCCTTGGCTGCTGTTCTGCGAGGAGTCTGCGTTTGAAACCACAAAGACTTAACTTAAACGACAGCTAGTTTAGGAAAAGCGGTGATGAAATGGTTAGCGTGCCAGAATCCGAATCGAAAAGTCCAGTTTAAAGGCCAAGCAAGGCCCATTGTGTCGTGCTTTACGATAAGACACTTTAATCTGTCACTGGCTCTCTCCACGCCTGACATCTGGACCCAGTTGTTCGAAGGCCGATTAGCGCTAACCCAGGCTTAAAATTTAATCCGGGTTTCTTTACTTCTTTCTTCAAAAATCCATTTTCCTTATTCATTTTGAAGCATCCAATTATCAAATTTCACACTAGCCTTGGGTTATCTTAAACCAGCTTTGAACGACCCAGCCCCGCTTTGTAGATTTGTCACTTCGACTTCCTCTGTAAAGTTTGTCCCAGAAAATCTAAGTAAGTCAATTCCCTGACCTGGCCATTTTGCATTCCATTGTAAGTTTGTCTCGAGAATTTGTTACAATAATCCAAAGCACAATCCTACAATGATTGATTTTGATATTCTCTTCGCCTTACCGCTGAGCAATGTATTAAGTGAGCAAAGAGAAGACATGCATTGATCATTTCACGTACATGAGTCAAATCAAGGCACATAACTTACCAAGAGCCATTTCTTCGACTTCGACATCCTCCCCGGTAAGCTGCCTTGTGTACGCTGGAAGCTGCCTAGCCGCCAGATTCTGTTGAGAACTCTGGGCTGCAAAGCGAGCGATCAGGTCTCCAACCTGCCCTAACGCACGCCCAAACTCTCCCAGCACTTGGCTGTCAGAGCGCGCCATTAGTACTCCCCTATTATCTATTGTCCTGGTTGTATTGTCCGACGCACATAACACATTCAACAAGTCATAGACGACGCAATGAACCTGCTTTGCCACGGGAGGTGGCTTTGAAGGTTTCGCAACGACAGCAGCTTTGACAATCTGTGCGTAATTCACGGGTAAGTTCGTGTCGCCGGCTTCAATCATTGTTCGGCGTAATTGCGGCGTTATAGCTAAACGAAGTGAGTTCGTGGCTACTTCTTTGAAAAGTCCAGCATTGCGACAAGTGGCAGGTCCTAGAACTCGTAAAACATAATTGATTTCCTTTGCTCCTGGTGAGCTTTGGCTGACGCCAGTGACTGGACTACTAACACTGCTCGAAGCGGAGGACCGCACAACTTTCTCCATGGCATGTTTCAAGTTTTCTTCGTCTTCCAGTACGTGTCGAAGAAGGAGAGTTGCCAGCGTACCAAATCCAGTTACTTGGGAGTCTTGTGTTAGTAAAAGCAGAGCTCTTGCTCCACCTTGATCAACGAACTGCACTGCGTATTTATGCTCTTGAGTGAGTCTGAGGCACAGTTTGAGAACTGCGTGTAAGGTGTTTGGTGATACAGGAATACCAATTAACCATGTACAGCACCTTAAATGGAAAAAAAATTGTCTAAGTGCAGGCGAGTAAAGCTTAAAAGGGGTCCGAAATCTTGGTAAGGTTGGGTAGCCTGTACACTGATAAATCAATGCGCGAGTCAAAGTTTGTCCTCGAGGTGACCTCGAGGACAAACGAGGAGAACATACCTCTCTCGTGTTTCTTCCTGGCAGTTGTCTTTGCTCGAGCTCGCCGCTTTTCATTTTCCGGCAAAGCGACTTTTTTGTTAGGTCACTAGCAGCTCATTTGAACACGACGAAAGAGCTGTTGATTTAGATCTTTCAAAAGACTGAATCAGATTATCAATCTCTAACATACCTTATTATAAGAGCTTTTTGGTCATCTGTCAAATGTTTCATACAATATCCCTCGGCCTTGTAAGGTTTACATTTATCTGAAAAATAATTATCAAAGAACGTCAGCTTACTTGCTTCATCCCCATGGGGCGCGTTTCGATTACATAACTCTTTGACTACCAAGATCTAGCCCCTACACATTTCCTTGTAAACTAGTTACGAGAATTTGGTGTTAGATCAAAATAGCAACTTGTGCCAGATAAGTAAGAGTATTCTCATTACCTGTTTATTGGACAATGTATGGATATTATAGGGAGGTAACATGTTAATCACTTCTAGGAGTTTGAGGTTAACATGCAGACGGCCACCGAAAGGATAGGCTCGATTTCCAAAGTTTTCTTGGGTCTAGTCTGTGAACCTTCCGAGAAATACCGCGGTTGTTGATAGAGCCTACCAGAAGCGCAATGTAACAGCTTCTAATGCGCTTTTAAATATAGAGGATCTCTAGTGAAGGCGCCAAGGAAAAGAACGCAGCGGTGCGCTACGCGTTAAAGAGCTCCCTAACCTTAAAGCATGCAATTTACGTTCATGGCGGGAAAACACACGTCACCAAGTCGCCCCTATTTTTTCATCTTGCATCTGATTGGTTGAGACGAAGGTGCATGTTTCCTAGACTAATCAGAAGGCGAAGTACTGGGAAACTGCCTCAGTTTCTTACCTGAACTACTCTTTTCTTGTTTGTCTTTCTTCGCTTTCTTGCTTCCCTTTTCCTGTAAGTTGGTCGGAGGAGCTTCAGTACTTCCCTTAGGACCATCAGTGATCCTGCTGTTTGAAGAGCTCTCCGCCTCACCTTTGCCGCTTCCTGAACCACCATTGCCTGGATTAGTGACTGCTTCCAGCATTATTGGACGTCTATTACCAGAGTCTTCATTGACCTAGGGTCACAAAATTGAAAAATAATGCAATATCTCCACCAAAAATCAAACTTTGACCTAAGGAAAAGTGAATCTTTTAGTAACAAAAACCGTGGTTCGAATGGCAAGTCATAAAGTTTTCCGTCAAGTTATTGGCGGCCTAAATTTGTTCACAATTCACTGTTGATGACCTGTGTGGTATGGTGAAAACCCCAACCACACATGGATACCATTTTCCGCACATCTCTAACCACTGACAAGAGCAACGGGTTTCGCTGTGAAAGACGCACTCATAACATATTGAGGACTAAGAAGCACTTTCTCCCTCTGATTTCCAAAAATGAGAATCTTATTACAAATACTTGGCTGACAACTTTTTGTAGTTAAAAGAATTTCATTTGATATTAAGACATTTTTTAAAATCATTCCTATGAGCGCAGAAAGCGAAAGGGGAATACTGATCGCATTGTTTGAGGTATCACATAGAATTATATTGACGAAACAAAGAAAAGTTACTCTAGCCACGCGTATCACATAGTAAAATGACTCAAGATTGCACTCAAAGAAAGAAATTCTCACCTGAACCATTGTGGAAAAGTTCACCAAATAACGCCGTCTTCCTGCCATGAACCTGGAAAACCAAAGAATCTTTGACCTAATTTGTAACTAAAATCAAGAAGAACACTACAAAGTCTTCAGTCTTCAATTCAACGGTTCAAACTTAAGATTCTCCCAACGGATTCAAAAGGTATCTTATTGATGAAAATTCAAAGAATTTGGTGTTTGATCAGCGCTTACCTGACCCGCGAATCGCCATTTCTGTAAGCTGCATCGATAGTTGTGTTGTTGTTAACGTTGTAGTTGTACCAGCGACCACTGCGGTCATCAAACCATTTCCAGGCGTGCGTCGTACACTTGGAAGGTTAAAAAATATCGAAAAGAAATTTAATAAATAGAATTCGTTCTGTTCGGTAAGAAAATCATAATCATAAACCATAGATATAAACATTGAGATACAATGAAATATATGAAGTTCATATATCTACTGCGAGGATCGTGCATCATATGTAGATATAAACATTGTTAATTACGGCGAGGCACTGTTAATAAATAAGAAGGGAACCAGTATTTTTACCTTATCATGAAGTTGTTTCCGCTTGGTAGTGACTGCCATCTTTTCATGGGTATCCAACAAAAGAAGCAGTGGAGATAACCAACTGGATAGTAGGAAACAAAAAATAAATAAGTAAATAAATAAAATAAAAATAACGGTATGTGCTTATTAAGAACCACATACTACAAAACTAGCCCCAGTACACAGTTCCACATGTGATAAGGCATCTTCACAACTTTCTCTCAAACTCTAGCTGCTACACACTTCCTTGTAAATTAGTTTCGAGAATTGGTTGCTAGATCAAGACAACAACTTCTACCTGATACGTTTTAGTCTTCTCATTACCTGTTTGTTGGATAATGTACGGATATCATCGGAAAAGTTACACGTTAATCTCTTCTATGTTAAGTTAGAGGGTTAGGGCTAAAAATCTATCCAACACTTGTAGGTCCGTCTTTTAAAATCCTAGTCGTTCTTTTCCATAAATATACCTTCGCTGCTCTCCGTGGTTTATTTCAACTTTTTCGATGCCTATCAACTGCAAACTATGGTTAAAGAGAACACGACGATGTTGCCAAAAAGACTTAAAATTGTTCGGAAGTAGCTCTCCTTAGGAGCCTTAAATCAGTACAAACAACAACAATAACAACAACGACACCGGCAAGAATCCTGTATGCTTCCAACTATTCTTGGAAGCCGCTTGAAGAGTACTCACATTGGTGTAGACGGAGTGCTTCCTGATTTGTGCTTGATTTGTACAAGATTAGCCTGGCATAATTCAAGTAGCTCTAGTAATGGATTCACAATCCCATGTGCCTCAACGATGGCTTCACAGCGAAATTTCTTTTCCTGAAAACAGACGCAACAGGAAACTTTCATTTCATCGCATACGAGTTATTACACGTGTGGTAACGTGTAAGCTTAATGGGATTAATGTCTTAATGTCAGTATCTGATCATCTGCACATCTACCCCACTCCCCCTAACACAGACATTAACCCTAACCTACCCCTCCCTAACCCTAAGTGTACAGTTGTTCAGATAGGAACAATGATCTGCTTAATGGTATCAGTGGCTGGTACTTGAACGCTTGAACCAGACAAAACTTTTATCAAATTTCTAACAATACTCACCTCAAATAGCAGGCACAAGAGATGCAGAAGAGACGACAAACGAGCTGATTCGGACATGCTGCTCATCTTGGACATACTTTCCTCGAGCTGTTTGCCATCAGCACCTTGGTTAGTGCAGGATTTTAACACAGTTCCAATGTCTGCTGTGAGCTGAAAAAAAGTGAACATAATACATGGTACTAAAGTTAAAAACCCTCAGACGAAACAACTCACGGCTAGAGAATCCGATGGGAACAAAAGAAAATAAAGGAACATTAACTTGCCAATCAAAGAAAAAGTATGCTAGAGGGAACGCGCTTGTAGATTGAAAACATTCAGGATGATAAATAGAAGATCATTCATAAGGGGCGAATCCTGAGATTTTTTTATAAGGAGGAGATCATACTTAGATGCAGAACAAACAGATTTTTTTTATTTACATTAGCGCCTAACAAGCTGTAAAATACTGCAAGATAAGTATGTCTTAAATACTTCAATCTGAAAAGTAATCTAACAATTCTGTCGTTGTGGGAATTGTGCTTTCACACTAGTAGTAAAATTACACACGGGTATGACAGGAGAGGGGTCTGGATCCTTCCTCGGATCCGCCACTGTTCTCAGAGCCGACTATAGACCACTCATCAAAATTCCCTAATACGGCCCGTTCATGGGAAGGTGTTCGATACAAGACCAAGTATGTGTAAAATTAAAGGGATGCAAAGGAGAAAACAAAACCCTCAGTGACTTAAGATAGACCGCTAACTCTCCTTCCCAATCGCCTTGTCTTCCCTTGGAAAACATCGCAAGAAGTTGATCTTACATCAAAAGTCACTTGGGGCTTCATTTCAATCCGTACAGGGAGGTGTTGTTACTGTGTGACATTAACAGTGCTGCACTGAAGTACTGTTCAAATACCTGCTTTAGTATGTGCATCATAGTCCTCTCTTTCCACTCTTTGCCATTCCGTTGAGCCACAGCAGACAGAACATCGCAAGCTTTGAACACAGTTCCAGGCATTCCCGTTAACACCTCCAAACACCCCTGCAGCATGTCAGCGGTAAACTGATCCAGGACTGTCTTATCTAAAGGAACAGCAACGTCACTGTCTTCATTCTCTTTATCTTCTTCCTTAACCTCTTTGGTTTCTTCCTTCGTCTCTGGCTTAGAGGTTGTAGCATCATCAGCGGTTGTGGTGGAAGGCGCAGCAGCTGTACCAGCAGTAGCAGCAACTGCAGCAGCAACTGCAGCAGCAGCAGCAGGACCACGACTCGCAGACTAGAATAAAAAATGGGGAAGGGTCAAAACTACCCATTGGCAAACGAATAAATCCGAGGATTGGGGGGAGGGGGGGGGGGGCGTAGATCAAAAGGAATGAGTTTTAGTCATGGCCGGAATCTTTGCGTTTGACCCGCATCTCCCCCTCCCCCTTCACCCGAACACTTCATTCTCATAATGCCTCGCTGAGCCCAGGACCGAAGAGTAGAGATGGAAACCTGACGAAAGGGAAAGTGACCGCACAAAACTATCGTCTAATCCAGGAGAGGTAGTAATACTCCTAAGTTGGCTCATGTCACGAAACTGGCATAAAATACGGCGGCTGTGCGATTCAGTCTTTTACGTTGACTTTTCTTTTTTTTTTTTTTTTTTTTAATCACCACCCAGCTAAGAGATACACATAAAATTCTTATCGCAAAATCATTGTTGGAAGACAGTGTGAGGATAAAGATAATGTGCCAGCTTAGTCCAGGATAAACTTGCATAGTTGTATCACAAGCAATCCAACGATGCAAAATAACTGGTCTATCACTTTTGCATTGATTTTACGAACAACTCCACAATAAAACATGGAGCTGCAGATACCGACAATGCTATTACAGAGAGGAACGAAACGTTCGCTTAAGTCATAAAGCTTCTTAACAAACTATTGTGCTCCCTGATAAGCCAGTGAGACATTCAAATGTTTAGAGCTTCGTGTGAAGGGAAACGAAGAGCTAACACTTGAGTGTTTGAAGCACCGACGCTTGCTCCTTGCAAGAAGAAATTCCTTCTTGGTCAAGTCTTGTCGCTAAGCACCGACTACTGCCGAGGTTCGCCGGTTAAGAAAAAAGCAATCACTAGCCATCACTTGATAATGGGAAACGAACTGTTTTTTAGTGCTGCACGGACAATCAGTCTGAAATCGAAACCTATCTTTTCAACTCCTGACTATCTCGAGTATTGATGCAACCATAACAAGTTAGAGAGTTGAAATAAAATCTTGTTCAGAACAAGCGTTTACCATGTCCTCTATTCATGCATTCAGTAAACATGAAGCTTGGTAGCCTCACCGCAAAGGAATCGCAAAAAAGTTGGGGACTAAATCTTATGATCAGATTTCCCTCAGAGCGATTTGAGTTCTAATCTTAATCAGCTGGCTATTTCTTAGCTACATCACACTGTGGAGATGTAAGACCTGTTAGGTCTTAGCTAAATCGTCACTTCACTTATCCTGCTAACATACCGCATCTTCAGCAGAAGCGTTGGCATTAGTTATGTCCTGTCCCAGAGACATGGCTATCGCCCTCATCATTTGATCTTCCTCCAGCATGTCATAGTCCAAACCAAGCTCCTGTAGAGAGACAAATTACATTCAGTCATTTCAAGGGATTGCGCCACATTTACTACAAATCTAGAAAATTTTAACGTTCAACTTTCAAGTTTGTCTTTCGCAATTTGCTCCACCTTCTCCGTCTTTCAAAATTCTTGATACTTCTTGTTTTATCATTGCTTCTTTTAATTTTTTTCTTTCGAGAGAGCAAATTTCCACGTTTATTATTATTTTTTTTTTTAAATTGAATACTAGCTTCTACAATTTTCACAAAATTCATTTCAAATAAAGGAACACTTGCAAAGCCAATACTTTTTGGCCTCCTTTTTTTTGGCCTCCTTTTTTTTGGCCTCCTTATTTTTGGCCTCCTTTTTTTTGGCCTCCTTTTTTTTGGCCTCCTTTTTTTTGGCCTCCTTTTTTTTGGCCTCCTTTAAGTTAAGACAGTTTTGCACTGCACGAAACATGACTCAAACGACGATAATATGCAGTTTGCAGTCGAGTGTCAAAAGCAATCCGGGATTACGTTGCTTGCTCTTTCCCACGTTCGTTGAGGGGTCTTAAAAACTCCGCCACAATTTTAACCAAACGGAAGTAAAACCAGTAACCAGCCTCGACTTGGTCACTCACATTTTGACGCCATTTTAGGTTTTCCTCCGTGTACTTTAAGCTTTCATAGGCTCCTGGGATATTTCTCTCACGTTCGTTGATTAGTCTTAAAACACTCGAGCCACAATCTCAACCAATCAGAAGCAAAAGCAGTAATCAGTGACCAGCCGCGACTAGGATGCTCATATTTTGGCGCCATTTTAGGTTTTCCTGAGTTCTCATTGGCTCCTGGGATATTTTCCTTCGCCATGATTGGCCGTTTAGATAGCTTTGGATTTGGTTTAACAACACTTAGTCAAAATGTGCTCATACTCGACACCGCAGCGCCCAGTCAAGTGAACGATCAATAAGACAGCTCATGATACGTACCCTTGCTGGAGGAGGTGGTGGATGAGTCAGGATATAATCCGTAGCCTCCTCAAGGCTACCTGTACTCATCAGCGCTAGTCTGGCATGTTCATGTGTGAACCCCATGTCTATGAACTAGAAAATCATCCCCTTGTTATTAAATCACGATAGAACTGCAAAGGACTTTAGAAAAAATACGTTAAGCTCATTGGATAGGAACACTGAGCCCGTCAGTACACATTCAAGCATTGTTCCATTATCAACAAACATTTTCTTATTGACATCCACGTAAAAATCAGCCTCAGATAAACACTGTCCAGGTGACCTTAGAAAGATACGTAGTGAGCAAGATAATGTGTAATTCTACAAATGAAATTGGTCGCGATCATCTCACGAATGAACAATAACACGAGTTTTTCTGCTCGTAGTGAACCCGATCCTAGCGACTTTGACAACCCCCTCCCCCCTGACTTACGTTCCGCTTTGTTTTGTGTGGTTGTTAAGCGCTGAATGATGACAAGGGGGGGGAGGCTATTGCTAGGAAGGGGTGGTGAGTTTGTATTCAATACAGACTTGAAAATGGTTATGCATGCTTTTTCGTCCCAAAGTTTAGGGAAGAAGTTAAAAACCAAGAAAGTGAATGCAAGCACACCTGCTGCAGATGTCGTACGTTAATCTCCGGCTGAGGCCGAGCTGGTTCAGCAGGCTGTCGTGCTGCAGTAGAAGACGCAGCAGCGCTACTGGAAGCTGAAGAGCTTTCGGGTGTAGGCCCAAGCTTCTCTTTAATGACAGCCTCCCCCTTGATGATGTGGTAAAAAATGGCTAACAAGGCCTCTGCCATATGTGGACCATACTCCTCAGGAAATTTCTGTCCCCATAGCTGTTGTACGGCGGAGAATGCTTTCTGC
The DNA here is from genome assembly GCF_964205215.1 of Stylophora pistillata. Lineage (NCBI taxonomy): Eukaryota > Metazoa > Cnidaria > Anthozoa > Scleractinia > Pocilloporidae > Stylophora > Stylophora pistillata. The sequence continues at coordinate 32,682,971 of NC_142523.1, forward strand.
AAAGACAATATACATTGACATTGAACTTATGTATATGTAAGTGTCAGCAAACATTCTTGTAGTAAGAGATGCGAACTCAATCGCGCATACGGACCTAAAAACTCGGGTCATCCATCCCAAGAGAGACCAAGACAGAATTTTTCCTTACAATATCAGTACCATGTCAAGCTGACAAGTGATAAGAATACACAAAAATATAAATTGGGGAATTACTAGTTGATCCAGTACTACATTCTCTGAAGTAGCATCGTAAGATTTGTATTGCAGACAGGAAAGAGAATTACTACTGAGATCTTGGGAGGAAAGGATTAATGTTACTCTCAGATAATTCCCATTTCCAGACATTCTCAGAGACCCAGGAGCAATTAATGATGCGAGATAACTTGTAAAAATTTTGTATTTGGCCAAGACCGCCGTTTTGTCTTCGTTTCGTCTCGCCTGATAATTTGCCCCCACATCTCCAAAGATCATTTCTTCTTTTCTTCAGCTTCACATTTTTCAGTTCTCCCGATGCCCGTCCTTGGAGCCTTACCTTTTGAGTTTTGACGAGGAATTCAATCGGTTTAAAAGGCACAAAAAACAGCGCAGTGGACGTAGCAGGAAGGCTGTGCGGGGAATTCAACAAGGTTTCCGAGTTCACAAGTCTACTGACTAGAGTTAACCATGAATCTAACAGCTCCTGAGCACCAGCTTAAAAAAAAAAATTCATATTGGTTAAAAAACTGTCAACCACTACTTAATATTCCCTAAAGTGTCCTGTCACGTCTTTGTCATGGAGCTTCGAGCCCAGTACGGGAAAGATGAGAACAAGTATGTTAAAAGATCGTGTTTCCCAGTCCGTGACACAGGTATACATGAGGAAATGAAAATTCTGACTGCATGCAACATTTGTCGAACTTAATCTCCAATTATAAGCTTGGATACGCTACGACTCAATCCAGGCCCTTATTATTAGCGCTGCAGGTCGCGCTTTTTTCCGCCCGCCGGAAGATTTGAGACGAGTCGGGAAGAGGTTTGCAGTGGGTCCCAGACCTCTCGCTGGCACGAGTTGTTCAAGGCCTTATACATTTCAGCGGACAAAGAAACGCTCGTCCCGAAGAGCTTATAACGAGGGTGTGCTCGCAGGCTACGCCTCAGTTACTACAGTACTCTGTGTCTACAACGAGCCTCTAAGATGATTCAGTTACTTTTAGTCGCAAAACAATTCCAGCCTCACCTTGAAGAGTTTCAGTCTCACTTTCACCAGGAGGAGCATTGCTATTCTCCTTAAGTATTAGCTTCAGCAATCTGTAAAAAAAAAAAAAAAAACAAAGAAACAAAGTGAACATCAGAGGTGTATTTTATGGCCAGCGCGCACTGTTTTTCAAAAACATAAACAATGACAGACAGACAGACAGACAGACATCTATATTTGTACAGGATAGCCCCTTCAGTGTAGTAAACACTGGTATCAACGGGGGTCCTGTTACCCACCCATCCCACCCCAGGGGAGGGCATCCATCACACAGTAATCTCGTGCGTGGGAAATTAACGTCTCCTGCCCCTAACCCTGCAGGAGACGGGACCTCCATTTAATCGTCCCTATCCGAGAAGACTAGAATATCTAACCATTTCTTGATGTTAAAGAAAGGAAGCATATTCTTCTCAGTTAATTTTTAAGACCCTGAGTGTTGGTCCGGCCGGTATTGAACTCTCGACCTCCCGCACAGCAGTCCGGCGCTCTCCCAATTGAGCTAACCAGGCGGCTAACCAGCCCTCATATTGCCATACGAGGGCTGTGCGCAATGGCGCAAGCGAGAAAGAAACATGCCACAGCGCGAGAGTCATGATAAGAAAAAAAAAATTCGAAAGGAAGAAAGAGAAAAGAGCTGCTATGCATGCTATGATGGAGTTAGGTCGGGCCGGACAGGAATGGCATTCACTCTAGGTCACGATGCGCTGAGTTTGCTGCGGTGGCGCTCGCTGTATGTCGTGACTTCCAACCAAATGATTTCCTGCACAACTCTACCTGTCAGTCATTAAGTACAGATGATAATCAAGCTTAATGCTGGCATCTCATTTGCTGACTCGAATGCACTAATGGCTTATAACTCAAATCATCCATGTATTACTCGTGACTATTCGTGTGTAAGCACACCCCCCCCCCCCCATCTTAAACTAAATTTCAAACAAGCATCCTGAGCGATTACTCGCGCATTTATGGTCGATCATTTCAAAAGCTATTTCTTACGAGAAAAGGCTGCTGTGTGCCCCAGACTTATCAAATTGTTGCAACATCAGATGGTAAGGGTTCTTCTTTTCATCAAACAGAAGACGTGAAGCAGAGCCGACTATACACATATAGAAGTGCAACCTGGAAGAAAACAAACATCATAATCGTCAAAAAAAAAAAAAACCATCATTTGGAAAGGCAAAGACGTATTAACCCTATCACCCCCGCCTAGATACAGAGATAGATAGATAGTTTATTACCAAATAAAATACATTGCAGCCATAGGCTGAATTGCGTACTTTTCACAATCATTGATTATAGAAGACTATATAAGACTACCAATTAGAAAAAAATGCTAAGACCTAAATAAAATTACTAATATAACTAATATAACTAATATACAGCAGTGGAATAGCTAAAAATCTAGGTTAGCACACGCGCACATAGCCGGGATAAATGAAGATTTTAAACCGAGTGACCAGCATCTAATTTCTCCTTACAATATCACCTCTGAGTCAGACTTGAAGGTCACGAGAATATGGGAAATGATCACCAACTCAACACGCTCTTGATTGTTTAACAAATTCTCCTTGTCAACAGCTTGGGAAATGTATAGAGAACAGTATGGAGAATATGCAAATGACGTTAGGGGGTAAAGTGTTAAGTCTGTACTTAGCCAAGTGGCACTTCCAGCCCAAGCTTATCTCGGTTTCCTCAGCATGAAGCGACTAAGAGTATCAACACCCTCCCTTGGATGGGATGCCTGTCAATAGCCCATTTCCGAATTACCCTTGGCCTCATTTTCAAAACGAGTCTTAGTGCTCATCCTTTCATATGATAATAAGTTTTCATTCACATACAAATTAAACTCATTTTCACAATGGTTGAGCACCAGGCCTCGTTTTGAAAAAGACGCCTAGGGTAATTCGGACATGAGCTATTGCAAGGTTTCTCCCACCCCAGCATTCCATCTAGCTTTCCTGACAATTCGCAGGTTCCCATTTACACCCTATTGGAAAAAACTTGGGTAACAGGAAATTTTTAGTTTGCCTTTAAAGCGTAATGGTTTCAATAGACTTGTTAGTTTTTAGACGCAATTGAAAAATTTTCTGCCAGAGCTACTTCGCCCCATTTGGTAAGCTTAATCTGCAGTTTCGTTTGTTCACATTTTGAACCCAATAAACTCTTAAAATTTGTTTCCTCTCTAAGCCAATCAAGTCGCGAGATTTACACTGAAGCACAAGCGCAGACATAGACACAAAACAGTTACCTTGGCTTGAGCGCTGGCATGTCACTGGGAAATCCTTGCCAGGACATAGCATCCTTTAAAAGTTTGCTAAGCTCCAGAGCAACAAGGCAGGCTGGTGGGGTTGGCATTGCTGTGTGTGGAACTCGACGCTGCATCCGCTGTGCAGATCCAACGCAGAGCTTTACAAGCAGGACAAACAGGTCCGACAAAGCACGACCCAGAGCAGTTGATGTCTGAAGGAGTTGTTTTATTATTCTTTGCTGTACAGGAAGAAGATTCGACTTTGCGGTGTTGGCTTCACCACTTGTTAGCTTGTCGTTTGTAACTGTCATCGCTGGACTGCCTTCCGAGGTTTGCCCTGAAAATTATATAAACAAAAAGTAAGTTTGAAGCTAAAACACTGCCCAGTAGACTAGAGGTCATTACGTTTTGTATTCAGGCAAGTTGATGTCTTCAAATCGACAATGGAAAAGTACTGGAGTATCAAATAAAGCACGTTGTCTTGATGTAACACCAAATTCTCCTAACAAAATTTAATTTAATTGCCAATTTAATTGGCAACGAAATATGTAGAAGTAAGAAGGGAGAATCAAGACCTAAATACAAGGACAACTACAATGTTGTCCAAGCGTAAACATTTTTTTTTACCTGAAGGTTCTTCCTGACTTGCTGAGGTTGACGCTTTGAGCATCTCCAGATCTTTGTCAAAAACATTTGTTTCATCGGATGAGGTGTCTGATCGGCTGGCAGTTTCCAAGACAATCGTTTCCCAGATGAGAAACATGTATAACTGACCGAGTCGCTTGAGAACAGCGATACCTTCATCAGAGCCCCAGTGATTGATACACAAAGTACGGATTTCAAACTGAAACCAAAATTAAAATCCTATCAGTAACACTTAATGGGATGAACATAACCAATGAACTATGGTCTACCTTGTAATACCAAAAAATTATGTACTTTAAAGTCTTTATAAACCAAAAAAATAATACGCTGATTAGCATTTCTTACTTAAAACTCATTCCATCACACTGACGATTTTGATTCAACCAGCAATCATTCAAAATAACACGACCATGTAGCTCAGCTTTCAAGAAGTCTTTCAAAAGCTGATAAGATGCGTTTAAACCTTTTACCTTTTAACCCCTAAGATCTGATTGTCCAGTTCTTCTCATGTTAGGCAAAGCACTTTCAACATGTTTTGTTAACTCACTTATTTTTTTCGAATGCCGTTTCTATTTTCTCCTGTAGAGTTTAAACATCTCCAAGAACACTTCAAATACTCTTAACAGCTAACAACCAGCCTCCTTACCTGACCAACTTTACAAACATGAAGGAACATACTGATGTGTGCATGAGCTGCTGCTATTCCGTGTAAAAGTGGAGTCAACTGTACGGATGCCATGGCTTGTTGTGGTCGACCTGAACAGGCTACTTCATGCAGCAGAATGGATACTGGTGATTGGTCTGATCTTACAATCAGAGGCTCCAAAGAACTGAGGACGTCACTGAGTAGAGTCAGTCCTTGTTTCAACACTTGAGATTCATGTGATAACATCTGAGAGATAGGGATATATTCAGTGTAATGCCAAAAATTAATATATGTTTTTTCTCGTTGCTATGTTCCCACCAATAACGTAGCTCCATTTTCTGCCTTTAAAAGCACACACAACCCACAATTCCTATATTTGCTCCGACGAAGGGCTAACGCTCGAAACGTCAAGCTTTTGTAATCGTTACGGTGGCCAAGTTACCATTTCAACTTTGTTGATACATCCAAATTATTTCGTTACCCCCACCGACGCAACCCCAAACAGTTTCTTTAGAAACTAACAGCCTTTATAGAGTATATAATCAGCAGCTAACCTCAATTAACGAAAACAACGAATCACAAGAGAGAAGAGGAGCAAGGAACGAGCATCCTTTTTTTCTCCTCTCTTGATATCTGTACCGTTAAACAATTCTGCCTTGGACAAGACATTTCCTCTTCTTCATCTTTCATATTTTCCTAATCTAAATTATGTTTATTGGGTGTGCAGTTACCATTGGGTTCGCGAGCATGTAGTTACTGCTACTATGAGTTTCTCCTCTTGGTGACCGCCAAAACAATTAAAACTGTTTTGGAGATGAAAATAATTTTCTGTCTCGGGTCAATTTGGGTTCAAATTCCAGTTGGCTCCTAAGTTGTCTCATGTAGCAATTTTTTTAATTTCCAATGAAAGAAATGAGAATGTGTCACAAATTTGATGAAGATTTTCCTCCTTTTTTTCCTCAAGTTACAATTTTCTAGCTAGTGTTTGTTAAAGAAGGATTTGTTCAGATACCACTCGTTTTCCCGCCCTTTTGTGGTTTTATCGCTAAGGAACGCGGGCTTCAGAACTCTTTTTTTCTATGGCAGCCATTTTGGTTTTGTTATGTTTTGAGCTCGACATAAATTACTTTATTTGACACCTTCTTCCTGCTTATTTAACTGTTCTGGTATTGAGAACAGTGTTTTCATTAACTTTTAGCAATGGAGTACCAACTGGCACTGTTCAATCATTTTAAGATTGTTAGTCCCTGGTCCAAATTTTATCCTACTAAATAGGCCCTTTTACAGTTGTGTACTTAGTTGCCAAGCCTTTGATTCAGAGTGAGGCTGAAGGTGACCTTGCTGTGATAGAGACCTGTATCTAGTTAGCATGATAACAAAGTGATTTACGATTTTCAGTGGTTCGAGTCCCGTACAGCGCTGATTATTTTCAGGTCTGATTTTCGCTATTGCATAAATAGCGCTATCTACTGCGAGGACCGCACATCACACGTAAGTGATTTACATTTGAAAGGCAGCAAGGTTTGTATCATAACAAGGTCAACCCCAGCCTCTTTCCCATTCAAAGGCTTGGCAACCAAGCACACAACTGTAAAATGGACTATTCCACCTTTAAACTGACATAAAACTGAGAAAGTTGATTCTTACCAAGATAGATTTGCACACGCCTGAGACAGATTGACAGGCAGGAGATGTCACAAAGTCCAGTGGCAGGTTTGGCAGACCAAGGATGTTAATCAAGGGATCTAGACCTCCAAGACGAACAAACTCTCTGCAGTGATCGTCTGTTGAATTGTTGCTAAGGATTGAGTCCACAAATCTAACCTGGAAAAAATTACAACATTCCCCAATTTAAGTACAATCTACTAGGCAAAACAATCCCCTTTAAAAAAAAAAAAACTGATCAAATTGCAACCTTTCCACATACTATTGCAACCTCTTAAAAAAGATCAGCAGTTGGAATAGACAAAAACTTTTATCTAAAAGCTGTGTTCTTGAAAAATGCAAAAACTTTATTGATGTGAGTTTTTTTCCCATGTATTTTCAATGAGTTTTTACATACCACATTCAGAATATAGTCAATAAGTGGAATGAATGTTCGTTTCTCTTCTTCTGTATTCCTTCAAAACAAAACAAGTGAGAGTAAATGCATTTCAGTGGTGTTCTCATAGGTAATTAGAGAGCAGTACAGTATTTACTTTGATCTGTGATGGATCAAACAAAGTTTTACCACTTACCAATCCGATGAACAACTCACACCAATCACAACTTACCAAGCTTAACATTCACCATCTTTGGTATTCTACATGCATTTTAACTGACAAAGCTTTCAATGTTGCTGATCCTGGCAGTAGGACTGCCCACCACAACTCACATATAAACCTGGTACTGGCCTAGCTCACTACAGTCCCTCTGTGGTGGCTAAGTCCCTCTAATGTGGGTGAGAAATTCATAGGTCTAAAGTGTGCTACCTCATGGGGACTCAGATTCTTTCAAAATGGGGACTCATAGAAATGGAGACCTATACAAAACATCTTACAAAACATCTTACAAAACTCTTACAAAACATCTTTCCACTGTTTTCATCAATGTGAAGCAATGAGCTTAGAGATTGAAAACATAGTATAGTCAAACCTAGATTATCCAGACTCATGGGGACTGGGCTTTATGATCTGGATAATCAAGAGTCTGGATAATCAAAGGTAATCCTAGATAATAATAATCCCATTAACCAAGATAATGGGACCAGAGAAGCAAGCCCAGATTATCGAAAAAATTCAGATAATTGAGTTTCTGATGATCAAATTTTGGATAATCAAGGTTTGACTGTGTTATGATGTCATACTTTGAGTTCTCCTTGAACTTATCAGTCTCCGCGACAACTTTTGCAGTACTGGTGGTGCTTGTGAAGCTGAATCGATCTTCATCATCTTCCTCCTCATCTGACATAGGCTCCTCATTCACTACAGACACACGCCCAGTGCCCTGTCCTAATGTACTACTGTTGTCTGTATCACTACCATCAGGCTTAGCACCCATTTTAAAGCCAATGTATTTGGGATCTTTGCCAAGACTACAAACCTCTTGCAACAGCTGAAAGGAAAAAATAGATGCCAAAAATTATCCATCAAGGTTTCTATTTTATTTTGACACATGTAGACCTCTTTTTAAGGCAGGCCAAAATGCCATTCTTTTGCATTCAAGTACATCAGCCTTTCTGACATCGGTGGCATGTTTAAAAATGTACCACTATAAAATTTCCATGCAAAAGCCATGCTGAGAAGGCTTATTTGCATGGACGTAAAAGAAAAATTCAGGGGTTTCATTAAGGGCCAGGCACCGGGCAAATTGGCCGGTTGTGAGGACGGTTTTGCCCACCTGATTTGATGGTCTGGAGGAAAGTTTATCTAGTAAAGAAGTTCAGTTCAAAGAGTTTTGCCCGCCTGTGAAAACCAGTTGCCCTCCTGCAGAAAACATTAATGAAGCCCCTGAAAATTATCATGTCAGCCATTGTGAAAGAGGTCTCAGGGCAAAGCTCATCCAAATTGTATTCTTTAGAGTATTATCAGGATACTAAAGAGTAAAAGAACTGGTGAAGCTTATCTAAACTATTCCAATTTTCCGAGGATTTTAGTGGTCATACTGCCTCAAATTTTCCCAAAGAAAGGCAAAAAAAATTGGAAGAGAGAAAGCCCAGACTACTTGAGATGTCCTGGACACACAACACTAACATACACGTATCTCCCAGAGAAAAAAAAAAAAATGAAGGTACCTTAATGATGGCCATCATGGCATCTGTTTTTAGAGTTGGTTGGTGTCTCATTAGTTCATCCATTGCTGTCCCAAGGTTGGAGGCAGTTTCACCTGCAAGGGGTAAAACATGAAAAATCACTGGTGACTGTAAGACGTACAAGCTAATAAAGAAATTGTCCAAGAAGCCAGCAACCGGCAAAACTTGCTGTTTATGTCAAGCAAAATTTCTACCTATTATTTCCTCTGAAATTAACACTGTTAGAATAAGGATAGAGTTTCCATCAGCCCCTAGGGGTGGTGCCTCGCATGGACCTTGTGTTCCGTTTGCACTAACCCTTCCGTGTCTAGTCACCTGCTAGGAGGCATTAATTTCCCACACACAAGATTACTGTGTGATGGATGTCCTCCCCGGGGTGGGATGGGTGGGTAATAAAGGGGTTAGGTGTCAATTGGAATGAAAGTTCTGTTCCTTTCTCCTGCCATTCCTGTGGCGAATGAATTAAACTTAAACTTAAACTTAAACTTAAACATAAACATAAACATAAACATAAACATAAACATAAACATAAACATAAACATAAACATAAACATAAACATAAACATAAACATAAACATAAACATAAACATAAACACCCGGTAAAGTCATTAAAACAAAACAAAACATTTGCAGCTTTTGCCATCTGCTTAAAAACTGATTGAAATGTCTGGAGATATACATGTAGTCGTAATAGTGAGCAGCACTTAACAATCGGTGCTCATTTACAATTTCTACCGTACTATGTAACTACAAGCATGTCTGTTCATTCCAGATGGAATCTCTGTCTGTCGAAAGTATCCCCCTTCCCCCAGAATTCATAACCGACAACCTAAGCTCAGGGTCATTGTTGAAACTCCAGTCACTGTTAACAAAAACAGTGCATTTCAGGACTAGACTTACTTGGATGACTTGACTACAAATCATAATGTGCATTTGATCATATGTAAATGGGATTTACACACTACAATATTAAACTGTTATTATTATTATTATTATTATTATTATTATTAATCAATTGCTACAGGAACTCCTAGGTTCAAAAGATTTACTGTATTTCACTGTATTTAAGAAGCTATACCTAGACTTTCAGAGGTTCGTCTACGTCTCATTGCTGGAAGGTAGTCTGGAGAAAGCAGGACTCTAAACAACTTGTCAAAAGGCTTGCAGCTCATAAAAGCTTGCAGTCCTCTGGTATTCAAACAAAGGGCACTGAGCACACTTGGTAGTGATGAAAGAACTTCCCGTGTGGCTGGTACCTTGGATGAAAACAAGGAGAAACACACAATTAGAAGACTAACTGAATGAAGAATCCCTACTCTGAACTTTACACAGAGTGATCTTTTTAATCAAAAAATAACTAACGCATTTGAAGCCCTGATTATATTTACATGTGCTTTATCAACACTTTCACTCCCAAGATCTTACATCATGATGCTAGTTTGGTATCTGAACAACTAATTATCCCCTTATTGATATTTTTCTTTATTCTCATTACTTGTCTTCTTGATATTATATTGATATTGTAAGGAGAAATTCTGTCTTGGTCACTCATGGGAGTTAAGGATTAATTCTGTTCTCTTGCATGTATTGTAACACAATGCAACTGACCTCTTTTACTACCAAAGCCTTCAGCATAACTGCAGTCAAACCATTGTCTTGGAGAGAAGACAGAAGTGATGGCTCATGGAAAACATATACAGTTACAACATCAATAGCTGTTGAGGAAAGAAATAAAGACCAAGGGTTCATTAATAAATGTTTTCAGCACCACAGTAACTGGTTTTCACAGGCTGGCAAAACTTTCTGAATTGAACTTCTTTATAAGATAAATTTTCCTCCAGATCGTCAAACCAGGTGGGTAAAATCGTCCTCACAACTGGTCAATAATTTGCCCAGTGCCCAGCCCTTGATGAAACCCCTGAAATACTGTGGTTGGAGAACTTGGTGATGACTTCCACTCAATTTGTAAAAAGGCCACCTCCTGCTAACAGCGAGGACAGAAACATTCTGCTGAGGTTTGGCAAGTGATCAAACCTTTTTGAAAAGTAGAATTTGACCATTATTATATACCTGCCATGAAGAGAACAGGGCCATAATACTCCACATTGCTGATGATGTACTTCAGTGATGTTGGAAGTGAGCTGTCCATTACTGAAAAAGACCAAATCAAGTATCCAGAATGTTAAATATTGTTCAACTCCAGAAGCAAATACTTTTGAAAATCTGTGTTACAAGTAGGAAAAAGATTTCATCAGTGTAGCAGCTGAAGAATGAAAAATAAGAAATAGAGTAACGCAAAATAAACAAACCACAACAAAAAACAAACAACGACAAACAATAACAACCAAAAATAGAGTGCTTGACTTTACTTGGCAATCATGCAATAATTATCTAAGATTTATCTGTTGATAATGTGATTGACTTTCATAAGAATTCTAAAAATTATCCTAACAATCCCTTCATAGCAAAATGAAAAGACAATGTTTATCTTTACCATTTCTAATACTCTCTGAGAAAGAAGGATCAGGAATAGATTTCTTCAAGAAGCTCAGAACAGCTTTAACCAGTGCAGCTCTCTGAGGCAAGCAGCGGTTCTTGCTGATAGGACTTGCTCCTGAGCTAGGGCCTGCAATCACTGACTTTTCTTTGCCTGAGTCCTGCTCATCCACTTCCATTTTGTTATCATCTGTTGCTCCTGTACTGTTGACATGTGGCTGCTCTGTTTCCATAGGAACCTCTTCTGTTTGAGATGGCTGCGAGGGAGCATCAGACTGGGTTCCCTGTGCATCGTTAGTTTCCATGGCAACACCATCTTGTTGGTTAGAAGGTGCAGAGGGGAGCTCTGGAGACAGTATGGGTCCATGATGAGGCAGACATTTCTTTATTTCTTGCTGCATATTTTAAAAAGAATAAACAAAAAACAACATTAATTTTATCAAAACAAAGTATGTTGTGTTGCACTGGGTAGAGACAACACCCGTGGGCATGTAGATTTGGAAAAGCTTACTGGTATTATGACCCCACCTTGTATCTACAAAAAATTCTCTTTAAACACTTGGTTTCCAATAGTGTCGATGGTTTAGCAGTTTGTTCAAGTAAAATACTTGATTCAGCCCTCAGTTATTCCAAAGTCATTTGTCAATTACATGTAAACATCCAAGCACTTTTTACATGCAAACAATATACACTTGTGCTTTCAAACAAATACATGTATACATATAATTATCTGCATTTAAACTGTACCTCTAGTCTACTGATAATGGCAGTCAACCCACTCTGATTCTGGTAACCAGACAAGTCCATGTTGGCAATCCACTCCATAATACGAATTGCTCTTGTGACAAACTAATGATATATTAATACAGTCAGACACCAAACAACTGAAACAGATCTATATCACAACATCACCCATAGCTACATATCATGCAGTGTAAATACTCTCTCCCTTGACTATCAATACAAATCAGTAAGTCTGGTATAAGATCTTGAAGAATAGGTTAGGGCTTCCCTCTGTTTTCTATACAGTGTACTTACTAGTGCAAACTAGAGTGAGGTTTTTAATATGAAATGCAGCTACATGCACATGTACCGGCAAACAGAGTAAAATGACAAGATAATGCATGTATTCTCCAAATCTCAATCCAAAAAAAAAAAACAAAGAAATCAGGCCATTGAGATTTAGCCAAGGAATCCTGCATGGCAAATGTTGCATTGTGAGTACCATCTAGAAGCTAACATTCTAACAAGTTGATAAACTGTCTAGTCAGCAGCTGAGAATGCCATGTACCTATGTTACACAAGTTTCCTTTTTAATGGCAACCACACTGATTTTAGGTTAGCAATTGGCAGCTATGGAGAAATTTGAGCTTGGAGCACTGCATAAGGCAATTGATGAAAGAATATTATTATATAACAACCAAATGCCACACCATTTTTTTTCTCCAACACGTAAATTTGATTATTAGTGATTATCTTACTGTCAAATGACTGTCTCCTCCTTGGTGTTCCACAACTCTTAGAAGAGCTTCTAACAAACCACAGGACACCAATGCTTCAGCACCTAATGAAAACAGCATAAACAGTAAGCTAAACAAAAGGCCTGCTAACTTAATTTGAGAGAGAGAGAAGTTCAATGAAGAGGTTCTAACTGCTGCACCCATCACGATACACCATCTTGTGAAAAAAACATACATTATGGGAAGACAAGATGCTTCTAGTCTGTGAAATTAGACAATTGCACAAAATTCCCTTGAAAGTTTCAAAACTAGACTTAATAATAACTTGAACCACTTGAAACTTGACTCAAGCCTTGGCCCTCAGAGTTTTCATAATGCAGGGATTGAGAATCACTGATCAAGTTAAAAGGATCAATCAATGCACATTTGAGTGGTACTTTATCATTATTATGTACACAGACAGTTTAATTTAGCATTCTTACATGCAAATCTTATTTGACAAGATTGCTAACATTATGAGATGACACTTATTTGCAAAGAAAATGTCATGAAGACTCTACTAGTCACACTATTTTTCACTTACCAATTTCATAGTATGCCAAGTGGTATAGAAATGAAAACAACCCAGTTGCAAAAGGTAAGGGAAGAGAATCAGCTTGTGGGTCTGAAAAATGTGACAAGAACATGCCGTAATGCCACTCAGAATTTTACTTAAGTGTGAACTGCCCACCCCTCATCTTGCAAGATTACATAAATTCTACGATACAAAGTAACATCTTAAGCTCTCAAACAAGTATTATTAAAACAAAGAGGAAGTCTAGAACCAGAAATAGACTATTGCATATTGACTAATTTAACCAGTACTGCATTACTTAAATACAACAACTTAGATCGTGAGTGCCTTGCATTTCTGTACCTGTAAGAGCTTGGATGCAGTTTCTTGTAAGTGTAGGTAAGAATCCATGATAAGATGCCAACCCTGTGCAGTCAATCACAGTGTTTACTCTGTGGTCAAATGAAAATACCAATCAATGCAACATTCTGTACATTCTATACATGAACATGTTCTACAGTATTCAGTATTGCATCACAGGGTTTTACTGACTAAAAATACTTTTCTTCATGATCAACTTAAGAGTCACTAATAGTTTTCCCCGAGGGTACGTGTATATTAGTAAATCCTACAATCTGATTGGGTTCTATGTGTGCTCTGGACTATCCTATCTCTACCTAGAGTCACTGCAACTTTTGCAGACGTGTTAACCAAAATTGCCAACAAATCCATTTCAGTGCACAAACTAACTTAAATAGGGATTCTTAATACACAAGAAAGGTGTGAAAACAATACTCCAATAAAATGTTCTTTGAAATACTCAGTCATAGTTTACTGCATTCACTGAGTGCATTTTGTGTTTTGAAAAAGGCAGACAACTATCCGTGTCATTTGGGGGAGGAGAAAAATAAGTTATATGCTGGCTGGGGGTCGCTGCAACATTTTCATGACCATGCTCACAGTTTTCCTTAAGACAGACCTCCCAGCTGGATAATCACATAACCACCATTTTTCCCACTCCAAACTACAGTTTTGTCCAAAAAATACCTTGGACTGCACTCCATGTGCACAAGGGCAGTAAGAGTACGGATGGCTGCTGTTTTTATCTCCTGTAAGAATAAAATCACAGACCAGCGTGATATGAAATTTATGCCACTATTGTTAAAGCAAGAGAGCAATAAATCTTGCTCCATAACAAATTTTACATAAGATTTAATGGCAAATAAATTGTATGTCCATTCGACAAAAAACTTACACTGAATTGTGGCTGCTCCAACTCAAGTAATTCTACAGTTTCCTCAATAAATCCTTGATATAGCAATGGGTTTACAACATCTTGAGTGCTGTTGGAATACACTGTAACAGAAATAAACCAGTTTTAAACAAGTTTTAAACAAGTTTTAAACCAGTTTTAAACCAGTTTTAAACAAGTTTTAAACAAGTTTTAAGTTCGATAACTTCCATCCAGGACAGTTTTAAGAAGACTCACTACATAGTGGAGACCTTAGGAACAATTTCTCTTGCCACAGACCTCTATCCTGGTAAACAACAAACCAATGTACACATAGACAAACAACGGTGAGGAAAAAGCTCTTACATAACACAGAGATGGCTTGGAGTCGAGCTTGAATACACTGCAACCTCTTCTCATGGAAAGGGAAATGTTTTGCCAGGCGTATTCTACTGAACAGATTTACCTGATAAACAAAAACAAAAGAGAGAAGTTAAAAGAATGATCTGTAAGGAGGTGATACTGGAATTTATTACACGACTCGCGCAGTCAGAGGGCCAATAACTAAAATCAACCAATCAAAATGCTCCATTGCCGGTTAATATTCTCTCAGTATTGGACCGGGCACTGTCCTGAATGGTCCCAAATGATACCGCACTTGTGTCCCTTTGAACTTCAGTTGTATAATAAATCTCTTTTTAACCAAGCTTGCTCGGGACCGTACTGGAAGAATATCAGCCCTCGGTCTTTTTTGTACGTACCTCGCTGCGCTCGATCCGTACAGTCAAGACCTCGGCCAGATATTCTCCCAGTACAGCCCTCGCGCGTGGTTAATAAGATATATGTAACCCTAACATAAAAAGCTCAATGATAACTAACTCCCACCTTAAAAAATTAACACTTTGATTCCCAAGATCTTATTACTAATTCTCCTTACTTTCTGCCATACAATTCTTAGGAAGTTAATCTGAAGAATTTTGTATTGTATCAACTTACAATCCCCTAACTGACGTTTTTCCCTACACTCATCACTTGTCTGCTTAATAGGTAAGGTAAAAGGTAAAGCCTACTTAAGAGCCATGTGGCTCATTGAGCCGGCGCTCAACTCCAGTTTCCGTAGCATGAAGCAACTAGGAGTAATTCTACCTCCCCCTGGATTGAATGCTAGTCCATTGCAGGGTTACCCCCAGCATTAAATTTGCCGGTACCCATTTAGACACTTGGGTGAAGAGAGGCAGTAGGGACCTTAAGCAAACCACGACGGCGACGGCAACGGGAACGTGAAAAAAACAAAAGATCTGATTGGAAGAACAATAGCCCAGCACGTGTGTTTTAAAACTTTGTTCATTTCTTAGGCGCCCTTTGCAAAACAACAACGTGAAATCACCAAAATTTGCGTCGTCTGCGAACCGAAACCGCGACGGCAAATTATTTTAATTTCCATTTGGCCCTCAACCCTACTTTCACGCGTTATGTTGAGTTTGAGGTCTGGCGCCCTATGAGACGGTAAACACATGCAGTCATTTTCGAAATTCTAACGAAAAGTAAAAATTAATTTTTTAATCGACGTCTTCCGTGGCATTGCCGTCCTGACTGCGTAAGGTCCCTACTGTGAGAGTGAAGTGTCTTGCCTAAGAGCACAACATGATGTTGCTGGCCGGGGCTTGAACTTTGACCACTTGATCCAGAGTCAAGAGCACCAACCATGAGGCCACCGTGCCTCCATAATTGTCCGCTTAATATTGTGTTGATATTGCAAAGAGGAATTCTGTCTCAATCACTTACTGGGGGTGAAGGGTTAACAGCAATTTACAGCAGGTTTAAAGATAAAAAGGAAAGATCAATGATCTACCCTTGATTCTGGGTTGCTACATGGTACATTGTACATGTACAACTGCAACAATAAAATACCTGTTTGTCAGCAGGGACATTGTAACAACCCAAGAGCTGTTCCATAACCTCTCCAGGATTCTCTGAAAACTAGTGAATATGGTAGCAAAGGATAACATTATTATACATGTTTGAAAACAAGCACAATTTTCCTAGAAAGCTCATAACAACAGTAAAATAATGGTTTGAACCCAAAGGTAACAGTCACTGTGGAAGATGCACATCATCAGACTATGGAGGACGGGGATGTGAAAATTCGCAATATATATCCTGGGCAATCAAACAAGTCTTTTTATAAGTATAATGTAGTACCTGGTAAAGTTGCTGGACATGCACAGAAGTCAACTGGCTACCTGGGGTTTGTGCCTGTTGAGTGAATAAAGAACACAATTATCTTAAATAGTATCAAAAGTCTAGCAAAGGAAGGCGAGACATATTCTAGAACTGGCACTATTATCAAAAGCATTTTAAGGAAAAAGATCTTGTTTGTCACAGGAACACATTGCACTGCACAGCTGACATCAAAGCATCAAAGAGTAGATCAATCATACATGTATCCTTTCTTTACCTGTGAATCAGACTGTGAAGTGCTGGGGTTATTATTGTAGTACTCAAAATACACATCAGCACAGCTAGCAGGAAAATCCTAACCAAACATAAATTCAGAAGTAGTGAGTAATAAACAAACATATATGTAACATCATAGTATCACATCCATATTGCAGGTTTCAAGCTTGATCTAAAGCAAAACTAGCTTACAAATCACAAGAAAATCACACATAGGTAATTGTTTCAGAAACAAAGATTATAAGGGGGAGATTCACACTGCTCAAAATCACTTGTATTCTACAGCTCAAGATGTGTTTCACAAATTTACCTTTAAGGGTAAATCCTCACAACAGTGGGCCAGACTGAAGCCTGCATTCTTGCCTCCCCATGTCTAAGGATAATACAATGATCATGTTAATATCAAGAGTAATAAACTGACAAAGTGTTGCTCTCACAATAATAAATAGCAAAGTAAGGTTTGATAAGCAACTGTTTGGAACTCCTGGTAGATCTTCTGACTGGAGGTTATCCTAATTTTAGTGGTATAAAGTGACTAAGGATATTATTACTCCAACCTGGGGCCCATTTCTCAAGAGTCTTGTTAATTTACTAAGACTTTCAAGAAATGGGCCCCAGGATGGGATGTCAGTCCATTGCAGGTTACATGTAAACCCAGGATTTTGGCAGATGTTCCAGACAGTTCAACATAACCCATTCAGGGTTCGTACACTTTTGACCTGTTAAAATTCCATGACTTTCCATGACTTTTTCCATGACCTTTTAAAAGATTCCATAACCTGCTTGCAAACATTCTTGCAATGCATGCTGCTGTTTAATTTCTAATGAAATTAAAACTGATTTTTGGACTTATCAGTTAACTTTTAACTGAGAATCTGGTATTGGATCAACTAATAATCTCCTAATTTATTTTTTTTTTAATTCTCATCACTTATCTGTTTGGTATTGTATTGCTATTGTGGGGAGAAAATTAATTCTATCTTGATCACTCGTGAAAGTTGGAAGGGTTAAACCTCAAGTCCAGCAGGCTACAATGGCTCTGGATCCTCACAACTGTTGGGAATTAAACGCTACTGGAGAGCTGGAAGTGTTCAAATTTCTCTCGGCAATCAGAAAATTTAGCATTTGATAGTGAAGGGATTATTTAATGATAAAATATTCAGTTAGGTTACTTGCCTCTCCCAGGCATTGAAGACGCTGTTGAATCGCTTTCCTTTTATCAGCGGGTAACCGCGGTATGAAGCTAGATCTTTTGCTGTTGACAACAAAAACTTACGTAAATACAAGTACTATAGAAAAAGCATAATATTTTTAAGTGCTAGCTCTACTAGAAAATAATAAAATTAATAGTTGTATGGAAAACAATTCTGATTGCAACCTGTCAAGCTTTTTCCCCTTAGTCCTCCAATCTCCCATCCTTGCCCTAACACTCTGGCCCTACACTGATGTTATCCTTACGGTACTGCCCTGAGGTTGTCTTCTCCACAATTTCTTTAGACACCTAAGTTTCATCAACATGTACAATAACAGTAAGATATACAACATACCTGAAAACATAAAGTACCCCAAGAACTGACAGAACAACTTCCATGTCACTTGCAACCAACAGTGAAACCAGATGCTAAAAGTAAAAAGATAAAAAGAATTGAACACTTTTCATATTTCTAGGCTTAGAATTAAATTCTTACATTTTTTGAAATCTTCAGACTTAAAACCCACTGTAGTTACACATTGGAAAATGATAACTGTGGTACCAAAGGCTTGTTAAACAGCAGATAAAGTGGAAAGAGAACTGTTACAAAATACATTTTCCACTGGTTGAGCAAAATGAAAAAAGTGGAGATTATTCTAGCATACTGCTATAGCCTGAGATCAGGTTATGGGCACTGCCTTTTTGTAACTTCTGGCATTCCAGGCCTTTCCCTGCACACCCAGCCAATAAAAAAGATTTCAGGATGTATTATATCATCCTTAGTCAGGGCTCGACACTAACTTTTCAACTTACTAGTCAAGTGACGATTGACAACTTAAATGTTACAAAAATTTCAGTTTGTTTATAAGCCAAACTGGCTGGTGGAAATCAAAAACCGCTGGCCAATTTCTACTAGTCTATGGCTAGCTGACTACTGTTAATGTCGAACTTTGCTTAGTCCTAGAATATTAATGGTACCAAATGGCTATGTAATAGTGTGCAGGTATAGTTTGTATGACTTTGCCATATGGGTCAGATTATGTTCGTCAGCCTAGCATTCAGCAGTTGCTAAGGGAGTATCAGGAAAATAGTTACCTCTGATGAGCTATAGAGATGTCTTGTATATGAGTGTTCCAACACCAGAGCCGTGAATCTCAACACATGGTTTACCAAGCACCGACGTTCAATCTAAAAATAAACAATATTAATGAATCAATCAAATGACAAATCCTCTAAAACTTAATGAACAAAACTTGTTGAATTACTCTATGCTTCATTTGTTTTGCAGAATTTAAACTGATCTAAATGCAAGTCTCAGTCTAATACAAGAGAGATAAAGTGTCCCAGGAACTTGAAATTTCTCTACAAAATCACTATAAACTACCAAGGTAAGAGGGCTAATTCTTAGTAAAGCATAGTAAACATGTATTTCACTTTTTCAAGTTACAAAACTTACTGCTATATCTGGTCCCTCAAGTTGATCCAACTTGTCATAAGCTAGGATCCAAGAGCTGCCATTCACTGGTTTAGCAACACTGGCTAAGATTTCATCAAACTTGTCCATAACATCAACCCAGTGTTGAAGCTCGCACTAAACAAAACAGAGTAATAATTTTCAAAAAATTGCTTTTTCCTTTGTCAAGAGTACGTAAGGGACAAGGAAAAATCCAATGTGAGCTATCAGGAATCCAACCCTATGCTTGGGATTTTTCAGTTTAATGCTCTGCTGCTGTAGGGGTTCCAATAAAAGCCAGTTACTGGCACACTGCAGGTGCCAGTAAAACATCTTACTACTGTCTGTTCAGCCTTCCAGGAAGCTCTCGTGTTTGCGTTTTAGTCTTACAGCAATGCAACATGCATGTGTGTTACATGATAGCTTTCTTCATTAAATAAATTTTCTGTTGTCAATTCATCCCTTTTTCAAACCGAAACATTCTTTGTTTTACTCAACAGTGTATCACAAAGGAAACTTATAGCACTGAATATTATGGACACATAAAAATCACATATACACATCTGACTACTTTGCATCTGATGTATAAAATGCATCTGCATACACAACCTATATCTGAGCAGTACTGTGTTACAACACCTGCAGCTGCTCACAAAAAAAAAATATCCAAACCATTGCCACTGTACTGCAGAAACCTCTTGAAGACATTAGCTATATACTACATTTCTACATATTAAGTGTTCTGCATAGTGATAACTTCAGCTATATCAAAGCATCATAGGCAAATATAGAATATGAATGATTGGTTATTTCTTTAACCATTTTGACTAATTGATACAAAACAATCGTTACGATTAAAAAATAATTAATATATAAGTAGTAGCTTTTAGAGTCTATAACTTCTACAACTATTTCAAAGCAAGCTACAAATGTAACAATCCATCAAAGACATAATAACAACACTTTGACAACAATTAAAAAAAAACAGTGCTTTGAATGTCTACGTTATTACACATATCAGTACTACTGAATTTTCTTTATGAAACTCTTTAACCATAAAAAGTGATGAACATCTTAAACTCAAGAGGGTCTTGATCGTCAGACAATATCTCCTTGTAAGTGCCATAGGAAAGGTAAAAAGAACAGAATGGAGAACTTGATTACAGTCAAACCTCGATTATTCAGACTTGTTGGGACTAGATAAAATAGCCCAGACAATCGAGGGTCCAGATAATCGAGAATATGAACATTAACGAGGAACAAAAACTGATTAAGTTAAGAAAGCGACATTTAATTCTGAAACAAAACATTTACAAATTGTTTTGAAAAAGATATGGTCTATATCTTCACTTCCCTGTGTGAATAGCTCAACATTTGTGTATTAACAATTAAAATTAACGAAAAATGTTTTTAGAATTTAAAGTCAGTCAGTTTGTCTTAGTGAAGAACATCACCTTTATTTCACTTTTCAACACTTGAGTTTTAAAAATAATATGGCCATGGATCTTCATCATGGTTCATAAATATTCATGAAAACATTGGGACCAGAGAAAAAGTTCGGATAATTGAGAAATCCAGATAATTGAGGTCCAGATAATCAAGGTTTAACTGTACTAATGTTAGTGCATAAAGAGTTAAAGCTAAGGAGAGGTTAGATATCATACCAGAAAGAAATGAAATTTGTTTTTTTCAACCAGACAAATACAGAGAAGTTAAAACTTGTAAGTGAATTGAGGAAACTTTAATAACCAAAAAGACCGAAAAGAAAATATTGGCTCAACTTTTTGCAAAGTCATTTACATTCACATCTCAAAGCTTTACAACAATTCTTGTTTGAAATATGACCCTGACGTTGTTGTCTGCACTAATTTATGGTTAGACTCTTTAATGATAGAAATCCACAAAAATGGAAGTAATTAGAAGATGGGAACTAACTTTCACAAGAACCACAGTGAATTATACAGTGATTATAAATTGTGGTATATTAAATGTCCTTAAGTCATCAATCAAGTGCTTATCAAATCAATAGTCTTAGCTTTGCAACTATAAGACGTTAATCTCAGTCAAAAGTTAATTCTACACATTTTCAAACACAATAACATACGTTGTTTCTAGAAGGAAAAAAATAACTTATCGATCTATTCATCTGACTTTTAAAGCTATACTCGTTGTAACAGTACTATTTTACAAGTAGCAATGAAAATATTAAAAATACATTGAATTTCCTGTCATGATGACGAGGGACTTAACCCAAGGTTTGCCTAACGGTAATTTCGAGCAATACAAAAATTAAGCAAACTCATAGATTGGAATATTTAAATGATGATTACAACATTCAAATAATAACAATATAAAAAAGTACAAGGGATAAATTTAATATCTGTGTACCTTTCCATAGTACCAAGTATTGATGTCTTGGAGAATACGTATTAACTCGCTATCGCTGGCTTCCTTCAATCTTTGAATAAGTTGTTTGCATTCAGGTGCCTGTTCATAAAAAAACTACGTCAGTAAAGTACTAGAATATAGCATTAGTGCAGTTTACTATACATAAAGGGCCTTCTGTTCTCATGGCCTGCGAAGTACATACAAGTTTTCTGAGCTTATATTATACATCGAGTTCAGTTTCTCATAAAGGACTTCACGGAAAATGATACACACTCGCAATTCTACAACACTTACCACGTCGGACTGCGTTTTGCGCAGTTTACTTCTGTCAATCTTCATTTCCCAAGCATAAATATTAGCTTAAGTTTATTTCTTTTGCCAATCTACCACGCTGCATCACCACAAACTAAGGGGAAACTTCTGTCCAAAAACATACAAAAATTCTATGATTCTTCGAAAACCGTGAGTTTTACAGCCACGATGACTAAGCACAATTGTAAGGGTCTTTCACTGCTCTGCGACTTAATCCTTGATTCTATTTTCTTAACGTGCCTTGTAAAAATGGGCCAAACACCGCGCTAAATATCACATAATTTGAACCGTTTTTGGCTTTATACGAATGAAGTGATTCATTCAATATGGCCGACAATAATGGCGTGCGCGTACACATCGCAACGAGGCTCGTCGCCTGGGCCTGAAATAACCCACAAAGCCTTGCGTTTTCGCTTCAAAATTCCTCGAACTTACAGCGTGGATAGTACGTTATGCACGTACGCGTCCTAAAGTCCACCGAACGAGTCGTGCTATATATAATGACTCGGATCTGGAGATGCTCCACGTTTTCAAAGCCAGATATGCTTTTCGTTGTCGTTATCCCTTGATTTTTATGTGTATTTTGTTGTTGTTTGTGTTTTTGCTGTTGTTTTCCCGCTTTTTAGAGAAGAGTTTAATGCATTTTTGACACTATAAACTCTAACATCAGCATAAACATTCTCCATACTGTTTTTTCTACATTTCTTAAGATGCCGACAAAGAGAATTTGTTAATCAGTCAAAATCCTGTTAAGTCAGTCCTTTATTCTCCTTGTCCCAGTCCGTTCGATAGCCGATAAGCTCTAACCCAGGGTTGAATTGTAATCCATGTTTTTATATTTCTCTATCATATAAGGGGTAAAATTACTGAATTGTGATTGGTCAAGTCAGAGGGCATTTTTTCTTAATTTTTGTAATTGCCCCGGGCAAAATTACTAGAAAATGATTGGCTGAAAATCGCATAGCAACGGCTGCCAAGGTAAAGAAATTTCTGTTTGTTTTGTAACAATGGCGTCCCGTTTTGTGCGAGATCAGTAAGAAAACATTTTGCCCCTTATATTATAACTAAGTAATCACATGGTTCCTCGTAAAATTAAGGATTAATATCACGCGTGTTTTCGGAAGTTGCTGAAATTGCCCGCTCGGCCCTATGCGATTAACAATACCTATTCACTGAGCCGTTTAGGAATAATTTTCCCAATTCTTTGAGAGCATTCAAACATAAAATCGTGGACAAATGGAAATAAACTGAATTTTCTTTTTAAAGCTTTCAGATCTGAAATCAAATTTCACACTAACCCTGGATTATCTTAACCCAGCTTTGAACCAACCCGCCGTGGCCCTTTTTACACGGGATTCAGAAGATATAATATTGTAAGAATTAAAATGCTAGTAAGTCTTAAAAAGGGTTAATCCCTTGCAGACTTGTTCTACATCATAGCTACATTGTCCACTAAATAGGCGATAAGAATAGTAAAGTTTTCCAACCAGAGGGTGTTTTCTTGATGTAAAATTAAAATCCTGTCGCTAGTTGACATGGTATATTATTTTCTGTAGCAGTACAAGTCTAATATCCCGAAGTCAAAATCTCAGATTTTCTTTCGATTAACACAACCGTTTCGTTTTATTCTCTCGCACCCTCTCTTAAAAAAAAAAAAAAAAAATTCAAAGCGACATGTATCTCTGCACGTGAGTGCAATGTCAATCAAACGCAACTCAAGTTCGCGCCCAGTCTCCGACAGCCTAACTGCTAGGAATGAGAATCACGAACGAAAAGTCATTAAGGTGTCGGGACATAAACTTAGGTGATATTTTATTTTGAGTCCTTGGAACTGAGACGAAGTGGGTGGTGTTCACTGTAGGACAGAGTAAGAGTCGATGATCAAAGTTCATGGGAGTTTCAGACTCTCCTTTGA
This sequence comes from Stylophora pistillata, assembly GCF_964205215.1. Lineage (NCBI taxonomy): Eukaryota > Metazoa > Cnidaria > Anthozoa > Scleractinia > Pocilloporidae > Stylophora > Stylophora pistillata. The sequence continues at coordinate 32,706,991 of NC_142523.1, forward strand.
CCTTCACATGGTCGAACTCAGGCAGGTGTACTTTTTACGACCTTCGCTCTCCTCGTAAAGATTTTTTACAGGTTCGTGTGCGTACTTTTAGAGTACAGAGCTGATAAATTAAACATGGAGTTTCCTGGTTAGAGGCGTGTTGATGAAAGTTTTGTTTGTTTGCCTTGGGACTGTAATCCGCTAAGGTTAAGTGCAAAATGTTACCGTCGGGAGGATCGCAAGGCGCCGCGGTTAGGTACAGCCTGATCACGTGACTCTACGTTCTCCCAAAGGACTTTCAAAGCAATGCTAACAAAGTAAAATTAGAGGACCGATGGGAGAAGCGAAATTTGCCTTACTTGTTTCCAACTCTTTCCAACCCTCGCTTCTTAAGTTGTTTCTTGTTGCGAGATGGTAAAGTTCGACAGAGTACAACGACCAGAAGAAAAGTTTCAAGAAAATATGTATTTCAAACTGCCGATACAAAAGATCTGTACAAAAAGAAAGTGATTAATTTACAAGATGGGGTTCTTCAGAACCCTCACAGAACTTACGCAGGTTTGAATCTCGCGGACTTAACAGCGCATGCCCCGCCGCCTATAAGGGCCTCTCGCTGACTACAAATACACGCAGAATTTAAATAACTAATCAAGGGCTGGACTTTTTTTTTTTTTTTTTGCTAATTAAAACTTTTCACCTTCCACAATGTTAAGTATCCAATGCCTCCTTCATTAGTAAACTCTTCGTATAGAAGCCTTCTTAACCCAACCGAGATGAAGCCAAATCATGGCCACCCTTACAGCATTAATGAGAAAAGATGCAACTATTTCACATAAACCCAGTCAACTCCAAAAGGATTGTGTGACTGGTCTGGTACCGGAAGAGTTCTGATCTGAGGTTACACAATCTCTTCCGTGAAGCTGAAGTAACAGATCACAGTGTTTGAATGATGAGCTTTCTTTTCTTGTCGTGGATGAATCGATTAGATGTGAACATTGGGCTCTCATAGAACGATCCCAAACTTGTGATGTTTATTTGCCGTGCCTGCAAAAGAAGAGAAAGCAAGTAAAGATCGACACACCAACTGCAACAGGATAAGCTTGTACTAACTGTACGTGAATAAGCTTTGTGTTTGAAAAGTCACATGTTTTCTTTTTCCCTACGTGTGTCTCCCATTTCCGATTTCTGTGAACGTGTCAATTTCCTTACGCTTTGCGCGGGAATATTGGCGCACGACCGGCCAGAATTGGTCCCTTCAAGCATGCTCAACATTTGACAGCTGTGTTGAGTTTTCTGAGTCAATCACAAAACGGAGTAAACGAAAACGGCATTGAATTCATTAAAGCTAACCCTGTCTGTGAATTCATCTTCTTGAATTTCAATCACATCAGGAACACTGCGATTTCGACTGCGGAAGAACGTAACTTGTTCTTTGGCCAACTGGTTCAACACAAACAGGAGTAGCTCGTTATTGTCACGGCGATAAGCCAGATACTGAGAGAATGCCTGTTAAGAAAAAAACAAACAAACAAATAAAGCTTTTGTCAGAGATAACTTCCTAAAATTTACAATAAAACGCGAGGAACATTGACAGAAGATTCCCTTTTCGCCAATAGGCACACATAGAGATGAACTAATCAGAAGATAAATCAGCTTGAAGGTGGCGGGAAAATGCTGTTCTTGGCGGGAAATGCGCACGTATATCATCAGCAGACTTAGCGTTATGCAAAAGGCGCAAAAAATGGGAGAATCAAAGAACCAATCAGAACTGGAGATGAATAGATCATCTTTTCTACGCTTGAGTGGGATTGGTTCTGTTTTAAACGAGATTTGTCAGAGCGCTTTACAAGGGTTGTTTGACTGGATTTAAAAAAGTTCAAAGAATTGAAAACCTCAGCTATAAATTCAAGATGCTATTTTAAAAAATGATTTTGAAAAACTCAGAAAGTTCTTTTTGAGGCACACTCGTGTCAAAACTGTTAAGTCTTTCTTTTGTTGTTACCACCTTTCAAACTAATTCTCTGCACAGGACGTTTTAAATACTGCTGATTTCAGAAGTGTATAGGACGCTAATCGAAAATGATTCTTACATATGGCAGAACTGCACTTGCCACATGCGAATGTGGTATATGACTTACAACGACCACGAATTAACACCGTACTTCGTTTGGTGAAGCAGTGAAAACCGCGTAAATCACAACAGCGAAATCTCCAATCCACAGAGAGGACTCAAAAGGTTCTCTTCCCTCGCCCTTACTCTTTGTTAATATCAAAAACTAAGCTGGTTACAGCCTTACCCCTGCCAGCAGCCCCTTGTTATTAGCGCACCGGACAGGAGGCAATGAGCATCACGAGTCGGCTTTGTTAGGGGATTAGTGCCAGACTCCCGGTCAACCTCTCCGCAACTCCTCTTAAATCTTTCCCGCGGGCGCAGGAACGCGTCCTGCAGCGCTAAGAATGAGGTCTTGCAGTCAAGCGAAAATGTTTAGGAAGTTTTAAACCAACCTTTCTCATGTTTCTCATAACAGAGAACTTCTGTGTATCAATAAAGCTCTCCAGCATGACTCTGATGGCCATGTTGACGTCATCTTCGGTGACGTATTCCCTGAGGTGCATCTTCGCGTGTCCTTCAGCCATTCTGATCATGGATTCGATATGTCGCACAGTTATCGGAATAGAGCCAGTGGCCTGTAAACATTTAAAGTCATTTCAATCGAATGAGTTGCAATCGAATTTCAATGGCTCTGACACGTTTTCGTGTACAAAATTCGCGACTTTTAAAAACATGTTGCCTACGTTTTACGCTCTTGACTCTCGTAAGTCCACGAGTGACCAAAACAGAATTTCTCCTTACAAGAAATAGCACAAAAACTGCAGTTACAAACATGACAGTTTGTGTGCTAATTCTTATCAAGCTACGATGGCCAAAGAGAAAGAATTTCTCCTTGCAATATCAATACAAAGCAGACAAGTAGTGAGAATAAAGAAAAATATCATTAAGAGGATTACTAGTTGATCAAATACCAAGGTGTCCATTCTATAACCATAAGAATTATACAACAGACAAAAAGGGGAAATACTAACAAGATTTCGGGAGTGTAAGGTCAGAGTTCCCGGGAAAATCAGAATGGCGCTTATGAAAAGTTTAGTCACGGAAATTTAGAGAACCAATAAAGACTTCACTTCGTAATCAACCACTTCTTAATATTTAGTTTTGACTTTTCTTAACTTTTAATCCTTTAAATCCTTTCATAAAAATTTTTCTTGTAAATGTTCATACTTTCCTTAAATATTCTAGGTTACGCGAGCCGGTTTTTAAAATACATTTGACAATATTTTGTCTTACCATTGACTCCTTTCTTAATTCAGCGAACATTTTGGCGATTTTATCCTGGTCCATGTTATGCAGCTTAGGGTTAATTTTTTCACGCGCATAGATGATGTACTTTTTCAGCATTTCTTGAGGAATGGTCTCCTTTCCAGTAAGAGGAGAAATCTGTAAAAAGAAATACGGAATCAAAAAACTTACAGCTGCAAAAGATGGTGACAGCAGCTCCCAAAGAAATTGCAACTAACGTTTACTATGTGAGAGAAAAAGTGAAGAAATTCTTATGTTCACGGCAAATGCGAAACTGGTTACTTTCAAAGTGCAACCCGCAAACGTGTAATAAATGGCGGGAAAAACGAGGTCACGTGGTCACTCTTGCCGTTCACGTTTTACGTAAACGTGGTGCTAAATCTCTCTAAATACAGATTCGTTAGGACCTTTAAGTTGCTGGAAAAAAAGGCACCAAAACTATTCCTTGTAAGTAATAAAGAGGCGCCTTCAAATCCACCATGAAGTGAGCTCGCGCGAAGCTTATACAGTAAGGTTCAGGCAATTTTACGTGAAACATGAAAGGGCAAGTTGACGTTTCACGTAAACGCGTCAATCTCTTTCATAGCGCTTCGGCTCGAGCGGTTCTCCGCTTGTGGCTCATGATGCCCAAGGTCTCATAAATTCCCGGCAAGAGGCCTGATTAGTGCCAGACCCCCGCAAATCTCTCTCTGACTCGTCTTTAAATCTTTCCGCGAGCGGTGACCCGCGCTTCTTCACTAGTGATCTACACAAGTACAAACAAGTAAAACGGCCTCCTTAGAAGCATAAAATGCTTTCTTACCAAGAGCCTCCTTAACAGGCTAAAGGGTGAAATCCTCAATAAATACTCTTGTTTATCCGAATAACTTTCCCCCTAAGCATGGTTTAGTTATTCCTCATTAAACTTAACTTATAACCTACTGCACACCTCTTCCATGTCCTCTTCGTCATTTTCCTCATTGTTGACAGCATTTGGATGGTGCTTCACATGGCTGTTCACCACAAACCGAGCCAACATCTCATCCTGAAAAATCGCGCACAGAAAGTTCAAAACGCGATGGCCTCACAATGGCGAAGGACACCTTTATCGTTGGAGATTTTGAGATCTGTGTATACGAGTGACAGCCGCTCTAGAACGCCACTTAGCAAAGCAAATTAAGTCTTGGCTGTCTTTTGATTGAATGTTTATGCTGCAAGAGCTAAGCCTAATTCAGTTCCGCCTCCTTTTTTATCCGACGTTTTATCGTGAATGTTCGGAGAGTTTATTATTTTCAAAACTTAGCCCAAACAGAGAACAAGTTATTTTTTTTTTAATGTGGTGACCTTGTTTGAATGGTCAGCACCAACTCCCCAGCCCTACAGCTTGTGATGTTACAGAGAATGTGTCTTACAATCTGATTGTCAGTGTTAAAAGCCAAATGAATATTTATTAAATTAATTTACCTGGACAGGATCCACTGTATCTTTGACAACACAGAGAATGTCGAAACGAGAAAGGATTGGCTCAGTCAGATCGACCTATCACAGCAAACAAGAATGAAAAGGATAGTGTGTAAAAGGCTGCTTAGACCCTAGAGGGTCTAATGTAAGCTTGCCATGATAGACAGGATCTGAGAGTTTCAATTATTTTTTTCATAAGGTGGTGTAATATAAGCAGCTGTTGCCAGATAAGGGGCCGTAAGGCAAAACCCGAACACGAAAGTCACAAAGGGAGGGTCCAGATTGTTCCATCCCTTTCCCTACCCCCCCCCCCCCATCAAACCTATGTGTATTTACACTACTTGTCTGTTACCAGAATTTTTCCAAAGAAGGGATCACATATAACTATTCAACTTGAATTTTTTAAAATTAACTTATCATGACATAAATTATTTCTTAGCTTATTTGGACTAGTTAAAAAAACAACAACAACAATCATAAAAACAAACAGGGAAACAGCCTTTACAGAATCAAAATTTGGACCCCCCAATCAAAAATACCTGGATCCACCCCTATGCTCTGGTCACCAACCAGCAAACAAAACCAACTCACACTCTAAGTTAGATTAGAGGCATTGTAGGGGTAAATTGTCTCACCCAAAAGTGGACCTAATTACACACCCTTGGGAGGCCATTACTTCTGCTCTAGGCACCCCTCAAGAGCTATCTAGAGTCCAACCGAAAAATAGTAGACCATTTTGCCACAATCTCAAGGGTTTAAATTGTGGGAGTCTGCAAGTGCCATATGATCTCGTGGGGTAAATGTTAAGGTTTTCTTTTCTGTACAAACAGTAACTTACATTTTCAGCAAAAGTCATGGAAGGATCATACCGTCCACCAATTGGATTTGCAGCAGCTAAGATACTGCAACGAGCCTTTAAATGAACCAAGTGCAAGAGAAAAAAAAATCTTAGTAAGCAAGGGTTTGTAACCTAGTACATCAAAAGCTCTTATTTCATCATAACATGCACACAATCATCAGATTGAATTTAAAGGTTTTAAAGGCACCTGCAGTGAAGTCACAATGCCAGCTTTGGAAATTGAGATGCTCTGCTGTTCCATGGCCTCGTGGATACTTGTACGATCTGCATCATTCATCTGTCATAAAAGAATCATCAAAAGTTTTACATCATTTGTATGAAAAGATTTTCTTGCAATATACTGCAATCTTAGCTTAGATACTTCTTACAAGTGAGCATTTGCTAGCTCTTACACATAGGTACCTTGAGGCCAATGAAAGGTCCCTTTTAGGTTTAGTGGCCTTAAAGCCCATATGAGATACCAGTGAAACACTTGAAAAGTTTGAAAATCACCCACTTAAATTGTGACAAACAAACTTCTCTAAATTCTCCAAACATCCTACACATGTTAATAGACCAGCAATTTGATTAGGAGTACAGCCTATTGGTTTCTCAATTAATTAAATGATGGCAAAACATCACTCAGTAAAATAGTAAGTTACTGAAATGTGGTGCTGCTTTGGCGGGAGACAAGATAATTTGGTTTATCAACCAAGTTAATGATGTAGCTTGACCATCATAAAGAGTTTCAGTTTGCAATTTCTTTACTTATGTTTCTAAAGCCTGTTCTTCAAGCAAACCCTTAGTCAGAGAGGGACTCTTTACCATGGCCATTTTTCATTTTAAGTTCAATAAGTTGATAAACTATCATGACCAATAAAAATCCTCCCAGGCTTCCACTTGTACACATGACAACAAACTCTCGTAAAACCAACATTTGAGCTTAAAAAAGAAATTGACATACTTTATCAAACTCATCAATCAAGCACACGCCTTTATCAGCCAATACCAGTGCACCAGCCTCAAGCGTCCATTCCTTAGTGACTGGGTGCCTCTGCACGTATGCCGTCAATCCAACAGCAGATGCACCTTGACCAGTAGTAAATACTGCTCTCTGAGCTGCCTTCTCTACATATTTCAGAAACTGAGACTTAGCTGTTCCTGGGTCACCACATAGAAGGATGTTGATGTCACCTCGAAGTTTGTGCTTTCCACCTGAAAAAAAAAAAATAATAATAATGGGCTGGGGTTAAAAGAAACTCTGCCACTTCCTGAACAAATCATCATCAAAGTCAATTAAGAGGTTGTTAGTCAGTTGTAGCCGTATGTTTTAAGTCTGGTTCATGAAACTTTTCTTTATTGCAGCAAATTAAAACTATCAAACAAGTTTTCTTGAATCTAAAACTCTACTGACAAAAAAATCTAAACTTGACTTTGATCAGAACCTCTATTAAGGTTGTCAAAATGTCAAAAAGTACTCCTGACTAACATATGTTTCAGGAATCCTCTTAACTGAATGATATCAGACGACAAAATTAACATAAATCCTTATCCAAACATAGCAGGAAAAAAAAAAACAGAAATACCCTTGAACAGCTCTGTACTTAAGTATTAGACACACATTTCCAATTTATATGGCACCCAGTACAATTCTCTTGTCTACCAATAAAAAAGTCTGTTTACAAGCACAGTGGCCCATCAGATGGCTACTTAACTCCTATTCCTGTAGCACGATTAGCGACTTAAGGAGTATTTCTATCCCCCCCTCCTGAATGGGACGCTAGTCCATCACAGGGTTACCCCCCCCCCCCCAGCATTACATTTTCTGGTACACCTGGATAAAGAGAGGCACAACAGAATGTCCCCAGCCAGGGCTCGAGCCCAGACCACTCGATCCGGAGTCAAGCGCACTATAACCACCAATAGCGCAGATTATTGGATACGTATGCAATCCTTGCTTCTCACCTGGATCTTTGGCCACACCTCCAAACAGCAAAAGAGCGATCGCTCTCTTAATGTCATCATGACCATAAATGGATGGTGCGATGCTGTTGATAATCTAAAACAAGACAGTGAATAACACTTTTAAGCTACATACCGTTACGTCTCCTTCCTCTCAAATCAAATCCAGCAAATAATACATATATCTTATTAACCAAGCGCGAGGGCCGTACTGGGAGAATATCGGCCCAAGGTCTCGACAGTACAGATGGAGCGCAGCTAGGTCCGTACAAAAAAGACAGAGGGCTGATATATTTTATGACACGACTGAAGTTCAAAGGGACACAAGTGCAGTATCATTCGGGACCATTCGGGACAGTGCCCGGTCCAATACTGAGACAATATTGACCAGCAATAGAGCATTTTGATTGGTTGATTTTAGTTATTGGCCCTCTGACTGCCCGAGTCGTGTAATAAAAGATATATATTTGGTACCTTTAAGCTTCAAGAAAAAAATAGACATCATCAACTGTACCTTTTCACCAATCCTCTCCTCTTTTGATAATTCAATGATTGCCTTGATGTCATCATCAGTCAGACTTGTCACAGCTAATTTGTCATCCTGTTTGGTGATGTAATTGGCTTCTATCACTGTCGCAAATACTGGAAAACCATTGGAGCGATTCAGGCTTGTGTCATAGTTTATTCTGTAAATTCCTGTCAGTTCCTGCAACAATGAATATGATAATTATGAAAAAACCTTTCCATCCCAAAACCACAAATCACACTCTGTCATTTTCTCTCCATAATCAACACTTTTGTACTGATTATTCCTATAGCTATCAAAGTTAATTGCAAGAAAAAAAGATTTCCTCTACAGAATCTCATTCTCACTAGCAGAACTCAGGTTTTCCTTGGCACTTACAATTTCATCTCCTGGCTTGCAACTGTCCACTAGATCACCCGTAAGGATGACATCTTTGTATCTTGGAAGTCTTCCTGCTGCAACTTTACTGGGGCTTTCTTGAATCTTGATTTTTTGAAAGTTCTGATAAATAGTCTGTGAATGATGAAAGGAAACACTGCTAAGCAAAGTAGAGGAAAAATTAAACTAAAATCTAAAAGGCTGCTAGATACATGTACATTTAATGTGACACAAGGTGCTAAAAGGACAAACTATTGTAGTTATATATTCTATGAGAGCATTATTTGGTTCAAGTCTTAGAGCCAAGAGACCCACAGTTTCCAGTGCTTCGATCAACCTGGTTTTCCAGCTGTAAACAGCTGGGAATAGATTTTCCCCACCCCGCTGGAAAGATGCTCCTTTCAAGTTTCTGTAACTCCTAATTGAAGAGCAAAACCATAACAGCAAAATGCCATAACAATGAAGAGAACTGAATAATGCAGTTCAGAGCTTAAAGCCAATTTAAACCATTCTTCACAAGAGTTTGAGGTGCATTAACTGCAACTCTTCATACAAAGATATTCATAGCAGTCCAAGTTTCAATGAAATAGTATCTGCTCATTGTACCTGATCCATGTTAATTTCAAAAGGTCCGCGTGATTGACACTCGGGGCATGACCCAGGTTTCACTTCCTGATTGGCTGATTGGTAGAAAGGCCCCAGGATAAAGGAGCACTTCTGACAGTCGTACTTCACCATACTGAGCTGTGGAAGGATCCCAGTGCTGCTGGTGACAACGCCGCAGGTTCGGATTAATTGGTTCACATGTAGTTGCCTGAAAAAAAACAAAAACAAAAACAAAAGAAAAAAAAACTCCACTCAGTCGATAAAACCAATTATACTCAATCAAGCACTTTAACTCTTGGGTTAACTCTTGACAGTTATCATGATTATGGATTTGTAATCTTACAAAGTCTAAAGTAATACAGCTGTAACTGATTCTCATGAATGACCAAGATAGAATTTCTCCTTACAAGATCAAGACAACATCAAGTAGACAAGTCATGAGAATAAAGAAAAATATCAATTAGGGGATTATTAGTTGATCAAACATCAAATTCTCCAAACTAAGATCATAAGAATTGTTTGGCAGAGAGTTAGGAGAATTACTAATAAGATCTTGGGAATGAAAGAGTCAAACAATAACAACAATTTAAGAACAGTCAGTGATACCTTAAAGATCGAAGCTCCTCCATCAGAGGAAGATCAGATATCCTCACGTGAATGTCACTTGTGATACGATCATAGTTTGGAAACATGGCAAGAACCACTTCTTTTGCACCCTAAAAAAATTCAACATTAAAATAATTACCACACCCAGCTTAAATTAGCACAAACTAAAAATGTTTTGAGACTGGACCATGACTAACTTATTTGCTTGAGATTGAATAATGTAACTTAAAATTATCTGAAGTAATTTGCCAGAAAATGAGTGGTAGCTATACTATCTCCGTTTATAACCTTTAAACTCCTATGAGTGACCAAAACAGAACTTCTCCTTACAATATCAATAGAAAATCAAGCAGACAAGTGACGAGAATAGAGAAAAACATCAGATAACTAGTCAGGGTTTTCATTCACTTTTGGAATATAAGGGTGCTGCCTTGTGAGTAGGCAGGTACCTTAATAAAATTGAGGGCTGAATAAGGCCTAAACCTCTAGGGGGATCCAAGGTCTCTCAAAGTACATTTTATTTTCACAACCTGGTGGCAAGTAATTGATAAATAAGTGCATAAAATAGGTTTCAAACTTACAAATAAGAGTAAATATTTAGTTGAGGTGGATAATTTTTTCCTGGACGATTTTTTTTATTTCATACTTGAAGTAGGCGGGTACTCTGTTTTAAGCAGATCGGTGCCAATAACTGGGGCCCGGCTTCTAATAAAACCCTGTTAGTGGATTCAATACCAAATTCTCTAAGCTGAGTTCATAAGAATTATATGGCCAACAGTTAGGAGAATTACTACAGAGATCTAGGGAGTGAAAGGGTCAAAGATCATTACCAGTAACTGCAATATATATCTGAATCTGAGAAAAGTTCAAGTCTACCTAGTTGAAAATCATTTTGATCTGAAATTCAAACAAACAAAACATTCATGAGGACATTTTTTTTTACCTCATCAAAGATTTGCAGGACTTCAGATGGAGCTTCAGGAAGAAAGTATGCCAGAACTTGCTGCTCATTGGCCAGAATGTTGTAATCAATTACAAGACTTTGTCTATTTGCTACACACACATAAAAAAAAAAATACATGAATAAAACCAACACCATAATGCTATATTTCCTTGGATAATATCAGCCCTGGAAAAGCATTACATGTACAGTGTATACTACTGATCATTTACAATTTCCATGATTTTCTAACAAGTTAATTTTCACCAATTTCTGCACAGGGAGAAAGTATCTTGACCTAGAAATGGTCTTTAAGGCCTGTGAGTGACTGATTTAATTTCTCCTTAGACTAACACCTCTTAGTCAAACAATAAGGTAATGAGAATATGGAAAATGATCCCCTACTAAAAAAGCTCTTGATTTTAAAACAAACTCTCAATACCATTACCATCCAAAATGTATAGAGAACAGAATGGAGAATATGCATTTTGATCTTGGTTATAAAAGAGAACAAAAAGTATTCATTGCACTTACAATGCCTTAAATTTTTCTTCAGCATAAATGGACTGAAAGGATTGATCAAGATTACCTTCGCACATCTGAGAAATTTTCTCTCTGTAGACACTTTTTCCTTGGTCATCAACAAAGGAACGCAGAAACTGTTTAAATCTGTTCTTGATCTCAAGCCGTGGAGCCTGCATAGACACCCACTCACGGACAGAGTGTCCTTTCATGTCCTCAAGATTTTCTATGCTCTCAATCAGCTATAATGAGATGAACAAAAACACTAAATGGTCCACTTTTCAACACTGACAAAAAATTCCTTTAACACTTTTTATGTCTAAAAAGGGCTTCAACAAGAATTTGAAGATTTCTTAGCTTTATCTAAAAATATTACAATTCATAAATTTGCTATAACCTATTGAGCCTTTAACCCTTTAAGAGTGACTAACACCTAACTTCTTGCAACAGTATCACAACCGAATCACACATTTAAGTCACAAGAATAAAGGAAACGATCACCAGCTAAAAAAAAAAAATCTCTTGATTGTTAAACAAATTCTCCTTGAAATTGTTTAGAGACCAGTAAGGAGAAAACGCATACTGACATTACTGTGTGAATAATTGATAATTAACAAGTAACCCCCCATACCTCGTCTTCATCTTGCATGTCACCATCAGCAGCTCTTTCTGCAAGTCTGCGTCTGCGTCTTGGTTGTTCCTCATCTTCCTCATCAGTTTCATCTAAAAACAAGTACACATTTTTTAGTGACATTACAGCTTTCCGACATAATTAAATTGAGTATGTGTCAGCCATTTTGCGATCACACTGTAGACAATAAATATTCTAATTTTGCATTGTCCTTTGTATTTGAGATCCATGATTATGTCACTAGAAATACATCTTTGCAGCACCTGAACCCTAGCCCCTTCAGAATAAATAAAAGGAAATTTTTTTCAATAGTTGTAGGGCACTACTACTAGAATGATATTCCTATATCTATGTGTGAGAGAAAGTTCATTAAAATTTTTTTTAAATGAGCACTTTTCTTACATTACCTTTCTCAGCACTAATGAATGTCTTCCTAAGATCATGTTTTATTTAAAATGTTTGTTGTTTACAGTGTGATTCTTATTCCTTCTCTTATATTTGTATTGCTTCTTTACTATATGTGGAGATTCCTCGGCTTGGGAAATTATTCTAACTGTCCCAGTTTAAAAAACACACTCCAGACTCATTAATTCCATGTGCTCACAACACAACCATTTTAATCTCGATCCAGTCCCCCACACGGGGTGGCGCCTGGCGCTTACAAAAGACAACAAACAAATAAAATCACATGTCCAATATGAATAAATGTAATTTAAAATAAAGGGCATCTAATTAGCTAATGCTACACCATGCCATTCTCCACCTTCTTATCTTTCTTGCAATTATTCATTAGATTCTAATTTGTTGAAGTGGAGGAAATAAAAAATGCAAATACGATACAAAAGTGACATACTCTGGCTTAGCAGAGGGAAGGGGTATTGGAACAGTAGAAAGGGACATACATGGGTAAATTTTGTCCATTTTTTACCAGAAAATGTCAATCTTTGAATTCAGGAAGGTGCAAATATGTACTCGCTCAAAAAAAAAAAAAATTCTACAAAATTAAAAAAAAAAATTTTTTCACATATGACAATAACTCTCACCCTTCTAGTATTCAGATTCTTTCAATAACCTCTTTGACCTCTAAGACTGATTAACAACTAATTTCTCCTTACAATATCACCACTGAATCACACATTGAGGTCAGGAGAATAAAGGAAATGATCACCAACTAAAGAAGCTCATGATTGTTAAACAAATTCTCCTTGTCAGCACCTTGGGAAATGCATAGAGAACAGTATGGAGAATATGTATACTGATGCTTAATTGGTTCAGTCCCTATGTCTGAATCTCACATGTGATTTCTTAATCTCTGGTCTGTAAGCTAGCTGGAACAAGACTGTTTTTCTTCAAAGAAATAACAAGGCTGTACCATAAAGAAGTCCTCTATGAAGTCTGCCTCTAGCAGCTGCTTCATCCCTATCCCTCTTCCTCATGAGGCGCTCAGCTTCCTGTCGAGCCTCCGGTGTCATCTCATCAAAGTCCTCATCATCCAATGCCGCAGGGTCATAGACATCAAGCGTTGGGATTGGACGGTAATCTCTGTTTATTCAAAGAAAATAAGTGGTATTAATAGTTTTCCCATCTCATCTGCTAAAACGGAAGATTGGAAATGGTATAAATGATAAAAATCACATTTTGATTTGTGGATATGACAATGACTTAGTAAACCTTCAACTCCCGTGAGTTATCAAGACAGAATTTCTCCTTACAATATCAATACAACATCAAGCAGTCACGTGATGAGAAAAAAGAAAATTATCATAAAACTGATAATTGGTTGATCCAATCACAAATTCACCCAACTAACATTGTAAGAATTGTATAGCAGACAGCAAAGAGAATTACATATAAGATCTTGCTAGTGGAAGTGTCAAGGCTTCAGCAGGGATTTTTTTCAGTGTTCATTTTTTTCCATGATTTAAACTTTAGAAATGCACTGAAGATCATTTGGTGACTTGAATTATCACTTTTATCTTTTTTCCTGTGTGATGCAGATTAAGTTGGTTACACAGCCCAACATCTTCATTAACCCATTGCTGAGTACAAAAATTCAGCAATCAGTGAGAAGTTTCTGAGAAACTCACAGTAACAACAACCTCTTGAAAGAAAACCAATTCACAGTTTTAAGAAAGTGCCAGTGCAAATTTGATCATTTAGTATTTGAAATAATCTTCATTAAGAATCTTATGCCTAATTTATATATCCAGACAGACTCCCTACGTGCGAAACTTTTTGTTTAATATCCCCTTTTTCTCAAGTTACAGCTTTTAATCGACTATTGTTTTTTAAGTATTTATAGACTGGAACTCACAAACATATTTTGACTTGATAATGACATTTAGCTAACGTCAAAACGCCGTCGTCTCATATCTTAGCAAATTTTTAATCTTAAAATGATTTTAAGAAATGTTTTAACAATTTTTTATTTTTAGAAGTATCACTTACAGGTCAAAATATTGGTTATTTCTTTATGTACCCAAAGTCATCTACAAGCAAAAAAAATAACCTTCTAAAACCTGTTGCTCAGTTGGTAACAGGGGCCCAACTAGTATCTAAGGCACAGGTTCACATCAAACTTTTTGTTCTGGATGTGATCAAAAATGATTTTCTCTTTACAACATCCATGAATTGTCAAACAGAAAGGTAAGTAACAATAACGGCTACAGGATATGATTTGATTTAATTAACATCAAATTTTCAGGTCTGAAAGGGTTAAAATTTACCACAATAGGCACAAGATCTTGTGAAATTTATCAAGGCTCTGAACATTGGATGAACTTCTTACAACTACAGTCAATAGATCTAACTTTGGAAACCCTTAAACCAGTTCGATTCAAAGAAACTTACTGTTCCATTCGATCACCAAACAATTCTTCTCCTTCTTCTTCCTCTCCTTCCTCATCATTGCCAAGGACTGCATCTGTTTCATCTTCAAACGGCGGCAGATCCCTTCCTGGACTTGAGGTCAAGCCATCTGCTCTGCGAGGACTACTGGGTACACCAATACTACTTGAAGATTCCTACAAAGGTTTAGAAAATACTGATAAATACGCAAACCTTCCTTTCTGCTTCTCAACATTTTCACCCGAGTTTGCAACAGGAATTTGTTCTTCGACTCGTCACATGATCGGATACTTCAATCGAGGACTCTATTTCTGAAAAAACAATGGCAAAAAGGAAAGATCTATCCAAGAACTACGCAATTCCTGCGCGAAAACGTAGAAACCCTTAACAACTTTGTATACATAATCGCTCGTTTGAGTAGGAGAAAGACATTTGTGTTTGTCTGGCCAGTTTACTCCGTGCCAAAGCAGTTTCCTCATGGAAAGAGCGACACAGTTAACATCAAAAGCTATACTGATTTAAATTTGGAAGTAATCAGTCGTGTCTTCGAATGTTATGAACTTGAACGATCGATCGAACAATTTTGCAAGGAGAAAGCATGCTTGCTAACTGCTTCATTAACGATCGGGGCAGTTACAAGCTGAAACACCTGAGCTTTTAACTCTGAAAGCAATGAGAATCGGTGGTAAATCAAGGCAATGGGGCATTACTTTACCAAAGTAAAATCAATTTCTCCAAAAGCGAACGACTCACTTACCGCCATGCTGTCGTCTTCTCCGGCTGATCTGTTCACGTGACACAATTTTCCCGCGTTTTTGGACCGGTAATGAGATCGAGGCAAGATCAATCAGCTGACTCCCAAGTGAGTTCACGCAACATGATATGGTCTAACATAATAATTTCACTATGCAGTCTTTTTCAACCACAAGAAGCGGAAAAAGCTATGAAAAAAAACAAAAAATTAGCTCATAGCAATGCTTCCACGAACACGGCTATCTTATTTTCTTTCGCCTATAGTGGTTTTTGAGCATTCAGAACAAGCGAAATTTTTCTTTCCTTTCTTGCTTTATGTCTCAAGTGAGTTAAACCCAGAACAGCGTTTTTCCATCGCAGGCGAAAACTCAGAGTAATGAAGGCTCGTAAGTTCTTGACCTATATCTATTTTTTTCGCATAATGATCCCATTTCCACTGGCTTCCCCAGAAATTTGGCATCAATTCTTTGAACTTGTTCAGGCTAGTGTAATATACAAGAGAAAAATTCTTAAGTAAGGATACAAGATCATGCTATCTTTAAAATTTCATCTCAAGCTAAATTACATTTGGCATAGTGATCAGCAATCAAAATTTTGGTCAACGAAAGCTTACAGTACCTAAAAATCAACTCTCGCCTTAAGGACACCCCGATATTACGGACACGAACCGCCTCCCGGTTAGCTCAATGGATAGACCGCTGGACTGTAGTGCGGGAGGTCGAGGGTTCGAGCCCCGGCCGGACCAACACTCAAGGTCTTAAAGTAATTGAGAAGAATTTACTACCTTTCTATAACATCACGAAATGGTTAGATATTCTAGTCTTCTCTGATAGGGACGAATAAATGGAGGTCCCGTCTCCTGCAGGGTTGGGGCAGGAGACGTTAATTTCCCACACACGAGATTACTGTGTGATGGATGTCCTCCCCTGGGGTGGGATGGGTGGGATAGGACAGCAGGTCTACATCAGCTATTACAGCTGCCAATTAATCAACCTGCTTAAACAAATAAATAAACTTCAACTTCAACGATATCCCCGACCGAAAATACGAAGAAATGACTGAACGTAGCTCCCACTATTACGGACTCTCACTATTACGGACTCTCACTATTACGGAACTACGAACACTTTGTGTGATCCCAATCGAACATTTTAATGGTTTAACTCTCGTTACAACTACTGTCAAATATTGCACGAATGCATCATCCCCCGGTTCTCTCTGATTTTTAGCAACAGCCAGCCCCTCTGTTTACTCGCTTACCACATATAACTACAACTCCACCGTGGTCTTCTCGTATTAAAATAGAAGAAGCAATTTTAGATAACCCTAAAGGGATGTGTCCGATGAGATGTTAGGGTAGAAGGGTTAAAGATAAAAAGAATATTGGAATTTACTTAAAAAAAAACCATAAATCGCACTTTCTACTAGTGGAATTCACCTTTTTTTTTAATTTCCGTGTTCAAATATTGTTATTAAGGTTACCGACCTAAGATTATGTTTCGGTTTTGTTAAATTCATAAAAAATTGATTGAAATCTCGTGATTTTGAAACAAGACAAACGATTCGTGTTTCTTTCATGACCCCTACTGTACCACAGGAAGCCCATACAATCTGTTTATGTAGCCGACTGCTGTTTTATACGGTGGCCCAGAAGGCTCAACGCAAACAAAAAATACACTGCAGCAAATAAAAAATATACTAGGGCAAATAAAAAATATACTGCAGCAAATAAAAAAAATCAAAACGCAAAGAAAAAAGTGCCGAGGCAAATAAAAAATGCAACGCAAACAAAAAGTACTACAGCAAAAAAAAAAGAAAACGCAAACAAAAAAAATTGGAACGCAACGCCAAGGAAGACTGGGTAATAGTTCTTAGTTTCCCGCCAAAACAGCATGAACTGGAACTCCGTTTTGGTTATGGACGAAAGCGATCTGCGAAGGATTATAGAAGATTACTTTCATCAAGGGTATAAAAATAGAGTTATTATTGATTTTTTAAAGGAGCAGTATGGTACTGTCATAAGTTCGCTACAAAACATGGTTCGGAAAGGCGAACAAGCAAAGGATGGAACGAGTGTTGGCGGGAAACTAAGAACTATTACCCAGTCTTCCTTGGCGTTGCGTTCCAATTTTTTTGTTTGCGTTTTTTTTTTTTTTGTTTGTTTGTTTGCGTTGCATATCTTATTTGCTGCAGTATTTTTTGTTTTGCGTTGCATTTTTTATTTGCCGCGGTACTTTTTTTCTTTGCGTTTTGACTTTTTTATTTGCTGCAGTATATTTTTTAGTCGCTGCAGTTTATTTTTTATTTGCTGCAGTATATTTTTTATTTGCTGCAGTATATTTTTCGTTTGCGTTGAGCCTTCTGGGCCACCGTAGGTTTATAGTGAATGTACCAGATTTACCGTTTGCCTCACCCATAGTGATATATTGCTGACTATGTACATAAATCATTGATAAATAAATATTGAATTACTTTACCTGTGGTGTATAGTCGTCCTTTTGCCTTAAAAAATGTCATTTTTTTTAGCGATTTTGAACAAGTCTGAGTTCGTCCTCGTTCCCAGGGCCTCCCTTTAGGAGTGGAGCTGGGAGTGGGGCGGGAAAAGGTTTTCCTGCCCCAATCCCTGGCTAAGGGAAAAGGCCCTGGGAAGGAGGTTGCGTGCCCAGGGATAAACGTTCCCATTTCCTTATGTAGAGAATTCAACAGGCAGACTACAATAAGTTATTTCCTAAACTATATTGTGTACTTAAAGCCCTTTTGTACTGAGTGCTGTTAAACTAAAACAAACGTAATCACAACAGCCAATCAGAAGAGAGATCAACATTACGAGCAGCTGATGACAAATCAAATTGATTAATGAAATGAACGAGGCTCTCATTGACGGAAGTTTATTCATCTAATTCGTTAACAAATACTGTGCGAGTTCTCTAAACCAATCAAAGAATGAGGTAATGTAAAACCATTTTTTTTTAAACTCTCATTAATTTGAAGCTTGTTTCATAATTTTTACAACGAAAAAAATATTTCCGAGAGCCCCTCGGTTCGAGCCTGTCGCTGACTTTTAGCTAAAGGTTCCTTCGCACGTGTTCCACATTTTTCACGATATTATCATTACATGCTATGAAAACAAATATTCCAATTCCTCGGGCGATTTATCCTTGGTCTCAGGAAGATAAGCAAAGAAAAACAGCCACCCTAGAAGTGAAATTCCTCCGTACAGCCAGAACACACCAAAACTGGTAATCCATTCAGTTAGAGAGAGAAAAGTCATCGAAAGCAACCCATTACAAGTCCATTTTACTGCTGAAGCAAACCCATATGCTGTGCTACGGGCCCACAGAGGGTATATCTCAGAGTTTATCGTCCACGACAGTGGCCCCATCCCTGGAGCGATCGCAGCGATATATAAAACAAGGGCTACGGTTGCTAACCAGGCATACTGAAATGGACACGCTTGGTACGACCATGTGACTGTATGATCATTGCGACCGCATCTTCCAAACGCGGCCATGTTGACATTAGAAGATACATTAATTGGAACACACGAGCCACTCATAGGATTATTAGCTGAGTCTTTAGCGTAACAAAATCCACATTTTTCTCCGACTCCAAGGCAATCCAAGCAATATCCGGTGTCAGGACAACTGTTGCTGATATTAGAAGGCACTCTCTCGATAAAAGTTATGGCAGCATCGTGTTGCTTCGCCAAGTAAAATGCACCACCCAGTAGAGACAAACAAAGAATGACCCCAGCAAGACTTCCTAATAGTAGCTTACGGCGTCCTAGTTTTTCTACCAGATACAATCCAACGAAAGTGAAAGCAAAACCAGTAAAATAGACCACCACAGCCAGCCAGAGGGCGAGTTGGTCTTCCTGCACGCCCGACATCTGTATGATAGTTGTACTGTAAAACCTGGAAGCAAAAAGCACACCCTTATTGAGGATTTATTTTATTCTTGTCTTGATGTTCAAGACGGGAGCGAGGTAAAGGACGTACAGCTCATCGGGCCGCCGCTTAAGGCTACCGTGCACCTTCAGGGGTGTCTCGCGTGCAAGCGATGTAGCACGTCCGCTTTTAACTGTAGATATCTTAGCCCCTATATCAAATTGAAACTTATAGGACTGGCTAGCAGACTATACCAAAAATTTTGAAAAAAAAAATTAATTGTCGAATTTTTCACGACTTCTAAATGCGAGCGCCCGAATCACATTTTGAACGTTACATGTCAAAGCGAATTTTTTTTTTCGCTTATTTAATGTGTTCCTCCGTTTCCGGGGCCAAAGCGCGTTAAAATACGTGTCTGTGATTTGCCATATTCAATTTCAGTGAAAAGTTACAGAACATTTTTCAAATAGGATTCAAAGAATGCGGAGTGATCATACAAAAATCGTTCCTGAAAAAAAGTAGTTAGAAATAAAAAATTCGGAGACATGTTTTTGTTTACGTTGTTTATATGTAAAACTAGCTACTCTCAAAATTTGAGAGCAATCGAACAAATTCCCTTTGACTTGTAGCTCTTAAAAGATGATTCGGGCGCTCGCATTTAGAAGTCGGGAAAAATTTGACAATTGTTTTTTTTTCAAACTTTTTGTTATAGTCTGATAGCCAGTCCTATAAGCTTTAATTTGATAGAGGGGTTAAGATATCTACAGTTTAAACCAGACACGCCACATCGCTTGCACGCGAGACATCCCTGAAGGTGTACGGTAGCCTTAACTCCGGTTTCCGTAGTATGAACCGACTAGGAGTACTTCTACCCCCCCCCCCCTGGATGGGATGCTAGTCCATCGCAGTGTTACCCCCAGCATTAAATTCGCCGGTACCTATTTAATTCTCCTGGGTGAAGAGAGGCACTGTGAGAGTAAAGTGTCTTGCCAAAGGACGCAACACAATGTCTCCGGCCAGGGCTCGAACCCAGACCACTCGATCTGGAGTCGAGCGCACTAACCATGAGGCCACCGCGCCTCTAAAAGGGGAGGGGAAAGGGGTTATTTTAGATGCGCTGCATTCTTTATGATTGACAAGATACCTCATAATTTACGCGGTTGATTTATGCAAAAGCTCCCTTAAATCAGCCCATAGTCAAAACTATGCCGGTACCGCTATTCTGCCGGGCTTGGTTAGTGATCTTCCGATCGATGATCTAAGCCTTTAACTTTCAAGGTTAATAAAACATTTTTACTTACATAACAACATTAATCCCAGACAGCTCTTGCATTGATATCAACATGCAACCAACCAAAAGAGCTTTCCTTGTACTCGAAGTGGTCAATATCTTATGAAATCTGCCTGAAAACAAATGGCAACCTTTCATTACACAACCATTAGGGTTCCACTCATAAACCGTTACGATGCAATAATATAATATAATATAGATCAATTTCTATAGCGCATTTCCATGTAAATGCTCTAATGCGCTTTACAACACTGTGCGGGGGACTTTTCCAGACTGCCGGCGGCAGTTTACAATTAATAAAGGAGAAATTTTTACAGATGCCCCCTCCCCCCCTTCCCAGTAAACAGGCCAGACCACATCACAGTAATCTCGTGATGTGGGTTCTTTAACGTCCCTTGCCGAAATTAACTAATTGATAGGTGCAGGAGACGGGACCTCCGGCTTTACGTCCTATCCGAGAAGACGAAGCAATGTGAGTGAAGCGTCTTGCTTAAGGACACAACGTCAAGCCCCAGCCAGGACTTGAACCCGGGCCATCTGACCTAGAGTCCAGCGCACTGACCACTGAGCATAAATACCTGTTAATAGCCGAGTTTGAGATCCTTACTGTAAGTTACAGACTTTTTCCGCTTGGATTTAACTTGGAAACGAGGTTAAATTCATTATGATCTCTCTCAATTAATACATGCGCTGTGATTGGTCAATTTTGTGGACCGCATCAACCTTATCCCCAGGGCCTCTTCCCTTAGTTGAAGGTGGGGTGGAAAAGGGAAAAGGCCCTGGGAACGAGGTTGGGGTCGTATTCCATGGCCTGCCAACTTAAGTCAGGGAGTAGGAACCGAAAACTGGGAGTTTCGTTCAACCATCACAACAGAAAATATTTGACACCTGATTCTTGTAGAGAAAGACCTCATGATCAAAGCCAGGTAGTTTGGAAAGTTGAATTGTGGTATACGTTTCGAGTTAAGGGGATGTTTTCTTGTCCAGCTCACGGATCAGCATGGAAACGAGGCTACACACTCGAACGTAGTTTACATCGCTATTTCTTCGTAAAAATCAACGATTTCAACCACTTAATCTAAACTTCGTTAAATATACATCTGCTTTATTTGTAAGTGGTAAAGTATGTCACGCGATTAGTCACGTGATTTTAAACGTGACAAGTAACAAATGTGCGAGTATTAGCAAAAAAACCAGCGTTCGCCGTTGTTTTGAAGAACAACCTCGCAAAAACCAAATATGTATCCCTTCTTTAAATAACTTTCTTTTGCTCTTGCTATCGTCCTAGCAAAACCTTTGGGAATTAAAACGGTTCACTGTATATCATTTTTATCAGTTTAGATCTAGCACGCAAACGTGGCTAGTCCCTTGGAGGCAAACAAACAAAAAATCATGACTCACATGTAAATGAAAAAGAAAGAAAATGTTGCCGTTACTCGTTTCTGATTTATGACATTGCAATGTTCGAATATATGACTACAATACTAATAATAACAACGAGAGTTATTTTTCTCACTGAGAACTAGAGTTCTAGGAATCAGAGTCAGAAACAAAGTCTAAGAGGACTCCATGTGGATTTCTACACATGTCACTGCTGGCCATGCAATAACATGCCTCTGAACATGATAACCCTGTGTTGTCACACGAGCAGTTGCTCTGACACCCGCTCTGACATGTGCAAGTCGTCAGTTCCAACAGGCTACTCGGCGCTGGTTCTTTTGTCATGTAAACCAACTTTAGCGAGGAGTCTCCTCTCACCCATCATTCCTTTCGGGCTGCGGGAGATGCTGGATTGCAGTCAGAGCCTTTCTCCAAACAAACGTCTGATAGTTAACTCTTTTCAACTGTTGAAGTAGGCTGTCAGATGTGAACTGGGCAAGAAAACATCCCCTTAACTCGAAACGTATACCACAATTCAACTTTACGAACTACCTGGCTTTCATCAGGAGGTCTTTCTCTACAAGAATCAGGTGTCAAATATTTTCTGTGGTGATGGTTGAACGAAACTCCCATTTTTCGGTTCTTGCTACCTGATTACTTCAGGAGTTTGTTTGAATTGAAGTCTTCCCCATCCATTCGAAACATGTGATAAGCTAATTAACTTACTAACCTCGTTCGCTCGGCCCGCACTGCAAGCAACAGAACCCTGTTCTTCCCGCTCGGATTTATGGTCCGCGCGCGTTGCACTTGGGCCATAAATCCTAGCGATAAAAACTCGCTTCGTAAATTACAGTACGGACCTCGAACTCGGTAAAAAAGCTTAAAAAGTTCTAAAGGGGTATGTAATAGTTCATAGATGGCTGAAAATAACCATTTTGGTGTTTCTTTTACCGATCTTTCATTTTTGTTGTTAAGTAGCTTTAATTTTGCAGTGACAACAGAACAACAACAAAAATACCTTACGTGACCAATCCCAATTCCCTTCGGGATTGCGTCGGGATTACATCGGGATTAAACGTAAACAGTACCACTCGAAAGAACTTAACACTTCGTGTGGAGGAGTCAATCAATACCCCAACCCTCCAATATTTCACAAACTTACTTTTCTTATCATAGGATTCTTGTTCTTTACAAACGGCCAGTATAGATTGCAACTCTTCGTTCACATCTGTCGTCCCTCTAAGTCTTACAAGAACTTCCCTTGCATCTTCACAGGCGCCCCTGCTGACAAGCCAACTGGGACTTTCTGGAAGCCACAGACAGCCCAAGAACATGATGGATGACGGGACTGCAGCTAAACCAAACATGAATCTACCGAAGAGAAATATTATCCAATACGACTTGCTGTGTTTTTTTTTTTCTTTCTTTCTTTTTTTAAAACGTCTTAGAGATGGTCTGGAGGTATTACGTCAACTTTTTTTTCATCAGGAACTCATTAGTAATAGTGAGATTACTTTTTTGTCGTAAGAAGGGTGAAATCTGACTCAAAAGCTCGGGTACTGCCTGAGTTTATCCCGGGTAGGTATCGAAACAAGAATCGACCACATGCAGCTGGTACCCAAGCCTTGACAGGGTCATTGTGTTATGTTTTAGTCGCAGGATCCTTTACTCGCACAATGCCTCTCTAAGCTTGTACCCAGATCCTACCGTGCAACTATGACTGAAATGTTCGCTTGGCCGTGAAAACTCTGGGCACGATACTAGCGCCTTCGACCACTAGGCGTTTTACATAGGCATCGATGAGCCAGAGTGAGTAGTTTGAGCGATAGATTTGGAAACATACTGTGTTGTTGTTATTGTTGTTGGATTTTGTCTTTGACTTTTTTTTTTAATTTTTTTTTTATCTAAGGTATTGCATATTTTGTATGTCCGCTATGGGTGGATGGATGTAGGTAAAACATTAACTTGACGATTTTACTGTTACTTTCCATGGTTGAGAATTTGCTATTAAAGGAAAACTATTCTATATCTCTTTACCTCCATCCTGTCTTTTTGTAAGGGCTAAAGATGACGTCAATAATGGCAGCGACAAGTTCAGCTCCCACAAAAAATACACAGTAGACGGTGACTAGACGACCTCTTATACGCCATGGCGCAATTTCAGAAATAAATACCGGGGCCGTAATAGACACCCCTCCTGCAAACAATTAGAGAAAATACATTAATTTTCACCCGTTATCAATGCAAGCCCAAATTACTTCAATTTTTCTTTCTCCTTGGTTTTTTGTAAGAGTTTTAGAAAAGAAATTATTTCAACTTATTCCAAAAAGGGACACTTGGTTACACAACCCTTCAATCCATAGAGAAGCGGTGACGCACATCTAATCTCTCCTTGGAGTATCTCTACTGAATCACATATTAGAGTCAAGAGAATGGTTGGATGGAGCACGATTTTTTACTAGGAGGTTTTAGTGTGAAAGGAACTTCCCCACTCACTCTATCCATTCTCTGACCTCTTAGACAATTAATTCATGTATTTAAATTTGGCTTCAGCGCGTTATCCCCTGCCTTCTCTACTAGGTTTTCTTCTCTCCTACTCACGCGCAAAATTGGGTCAAGGTCAGAATTCTATAGTTACACTCACTCACTCACTAATCTCCAAAACGTATGTGGCTGATCCTCCCATAGGAGGCCGTAGCTACAAAAATTAAGACATACTATGCCGTAGCTCTATGGGGCACTTGATTAAGGTATCATTTGCCATCGTTCTCTGGGCTCTTAAACTCTCTCTTAATCTTTTGATCGTGAGATCAATTTTCATATCTCTCTTAATCTTTATCTTAACCTCTCTTAATCTTTTGATCTTGAGACCAATTTTCATATCACGTAAAACCAATTTTTCTTTTTTAACTTACCTATTCCAAGACCGACAATAAGCCTACCAACGAGTAAACCATTTCTCGATGCAGCAATTGCCTCGACCACTGCTCCTATCGTAAACACTAATGCACAAGCTAAAAGCATTGGTTTTCTCCCAAGTCGTTGATTCAGAAATCCTCCGAGCGAGGCTCCTATGATGGCTGTACCTATTGCGACACTTACGATGAGCTCTTGCCAAAATGACGACAAATGAAACTCTTCCCTTATAAGGATCATTGCCCCAGAAACGATCGAGAAGTTGTATCCCACCAGAAAACCTCCAATGGAAGCGAAGACAGTGAAAAAATACAGGCGCACTGGAATTCTTTGTTTCGCTTCACTGGAACTTTCCATTAATGGTTCTTACTCGGATTTCTTATCACTTTTAGTAGTATTTGACTTCATTTTTGTTCCATGACATTTCGCGTTTGCTCCACTTCTTGAACAAAAGCGCTATCGATTGTAATCACGTCTTCGACTGAAACGACTTTCCCTGTGAAGAAAGTTTCGTATCCTTTTTTCTCACGTATAACGTAGCCGCAGGCACGGCACGGAATATTTGAATATTTTATCGCCGAATCCCAACCGGTCCTAAACTTTGCCTTCGAAATGCAGCTTCGCAGCTCAAAGGTGACTATTACCTTACCCTCGTCTAGCGCGTATGCTTGTGTTACAGACTAGTCTAAATTCGAGTTAGACGAAGGGTATGTTCCATTGCCATATCTTTGTTCCGTGTAGTAATTTGTGTTCTACAACAAAAGAGATGGTGATGAAAATGCGCGGGTACTCGAGCATGGAGTTTGCAAAACAATTATGAAAAATGTCGTATGGATGCAAATTGTTGAACAGAAGAGCGGGTTAATTTGGAACCTGTTATACTTGACCACTTGCTGGAAGAGGACAGCTGACATTTTAAAACAACACACTCTTGCTCTCCGCTATGACAAACTTCGATGAACTGTTTAAGTCAAGGTATCTTATAAAGAACCTTGCTCGGTTCGCAATCATAATATTTTAAAATATTTCTCGTGTTAGTTTGGCCCTGTTTGCAAGCCGACTTAGCAAAATGTCAAGAGAGTGTTACCATTTGAGAATTTGAGTGTCAGATCATGGAGTAAGCGAACTGAACTTGAAATATGTTTAAGTGATTGAAATCCTACTGCGAAGGATCGTGCATCATACGTAGTTAATACCGCCGTTCAAAATATATGAACTTCAGATATCCATTGTATCTGATTTATCATCACGGGTTTATTACGAATCAACTTAACGGCCTGCTCCCAGTTGGCTTGTTAGCTCAATTGGTAGAGCGCTGCACTAGTATCGCAGAGGTCAGTGGTTCGAATCCCGTAAAGGCCTGATTTTTTTCAGGTCTGATTTTCGCTATTGCATAAATAGCGCTATCTACTGCGAAGAATCGTGCATCATACGTAAAATCATAAAATGAAAATTCTAGGCTCGATTACTAGCTGTTGTTTGGGAACCGAAGCCCGCTCCCCACCCCGAAGTCTCTTCTCGGGGAGGAACGTAAAAGACCAGATCCGAGATAGCGGCGGAAATCTAGCCAATGAAAATTCATAATATCTGAAGACCCGGCGTGGGTCCCATTGGGATAAGAGACTGCTACCCCGGATCGTACGCTTTGGGATCGGGATCGGCAGTGAAATTTTTTTTTTCCACCGAATCTGAGATCTCTACATGGATATTGACCTATTGAGTCTCTTCGGTTTTAGATGCTAAAAATATTGACTTTAAACCATCCCGGTCGATCTGTATGCATTGGCTGATGGCTTGCTTTGACATTTACCCATTTCGGCCATAATCCTTTCACACTCGTGAGTGACAAAAGCAGAATTTTTCCATACAACTGCAATACAATATGAAGCAGACAAGTGACGAGGATAAAGAAAAATATCAGTAAGGGGATTATCCGCTGATCCAATACCAAGTTCTCTAAACTAGCATCATAAGAATTGAACGGCAGAAAGAGAGGAGAATAACTGAGTAAAACATTTCTCGATGTAGCAACTGCCTCGACCACGGCTCCAATCGTAAACACCATTGCACAAGCTAAAAGCACTGGTTTTCTCCCAAATCGTTGATTCAGAAAACCTCCTAGCAGAGCTCCCAATATAGCTGTAGCAATTGCTACGCTTAAAAGGAGCTTGCCAAAATGACGGCAAATGAAACTCTTACTTTGTAAGAATCATTGCTCCAGAAACGACAGCCAAGTTATAACCTATTGCAAAACTATAGACTGCGGCGAAGACAGTGCAAATGTACACACACGCTGGGTTTCGTTATTTCTCAGTAGCGTTGCAACTTTTCAGTAATTGTCCCCGCTCGGTTTTGTCGTCAAGTAATAGTATTTGATTGTTTTTTTTGTTCCACGACGCTCCACGTTCGGTCGACTATAACAAACTCACGATCCATTTAAATAATCACATGTAAACACGTCGTATCTGTTTCGTTGATCAAAAGTCAATAATATTTTGATTTATTAATCCGTTTATTGACATTTAATTAGTAATTGACAACGTGATTTAGAGCCCATTGCGTAATCGCTTAAGGCTGACCTTTGAGTTCATGTGACATTTTTGCCGTAACACGCGCTCGAGAGCGATCAGTCCTTTTTCTACCTCGAGCTCGCTACATGAAGTGTCCTGAGAGAATTTTGCTAACCTCTTTCTTGGTACTAGAGTTTTGATTGGATTGTGCCACAGAAGTGAGTAGTGTTTTTGTAATTAGTTGGAATTTCAGTATCATCATTTCGTTTTCTAGCATGAAATTGTCAGGAATCGCTTGCTGTTAGATCGCTCAGGAATTATGTATATTTTTTGTAGATCGAATAAAAACCAATTAAAAAGGATTACACGATTCCGTGTCCAATCAATTACTCGCGGGCCATTTTCCTCAAAGAACCAGTAGTCAAATGACAAGTTTCACCTCATGATCGACGAAACCCGTCTCAAACCAACTAACTTTAGGCCCTCAGTTCTCACTTTTTCTATACAAGTTTTATCGCCGAAGAGACCCTTTTAGTTTGATAATTTGACATCAGCGTCTAGAAACTTCCCTATTTCGTGTTGCCGTCTTTAGTGCGAATAAGTAATCGTCGTCTTGAGCCGCTGGACAAAATTTGCGGTTCTTAAATTAACCGTCCGCAGCAATACTAATGACCTGAGCCTCAACTGTGAGTTAAGGATTATTAGTTGATCCAACACCAAATTCTCCAACCTATTATCATAAGAATTCTATGGCAGAAAGTAAGGAGAATTACTGATGAGATTTTTGGAGTGAATGGGTTCAAAAATAAAAAGAATATTGGAATATACTTTAAAAATAAGAACAACAGGATAAGTCGCACTTTGTACCAGTGCAGTGCTCTTCTTTTTTAATTTGAGTCTAATCAAATTTTGATTTTAAGGTTACCGACCTAAGATTATGTTTTAGTTTTGCTAAATTCATCAAAAATCGATAGAATTCTCGTGATTTTGGATCGAGATGAACGACTCGTGTCTTTTTCATCACGCCTCCTTTGATAAAAGAAATCTTGTCCGGTTTTAATGTTGCCATTTACTTACACGGAGAATTGAACAGGCAGATTACAACAGGTGATTTCTTAAATTGTGTACTTAAAGCCCTTTTGCACTAAGCGCCGTTATACTAAAACAAACGTAATCACAACAGCCACTCAGAAAAGAGATCACCATTGCGAGAAACCAAAATTGATCAATAAAATAAAATAAAATGATAGGCTCTCAATGACGGCGTTTTTCATTT
The DNA here is from genome assembly GCF_964205215.1 of Stylophora pistillata. Classification (NCBI taxonomy): domain Eukaryota; kingdom Metazoa; phylum Cnidaria; class Anthozoa; order Scleractinia; family Pocilloporidae; genus Stylophora; species Stylophora pistillata. The sequence goes on from NC_142523.1 coordinate 32,735,637, forward strand.
GATTCGTTACCAGAAACTTATACAAGTTCTCTAAACAAATCAAAGAATGAGGGGCCACTAGTTCATCAGTTGAATTACTGTCACGTGTTACCCCCCTTAAATAAAGCTATTATTATTGTCATTATTAATGAAGTAATGTAAACCGATTTTTTCAAACTCTCATTAATTTGAAGCTTGTTTCATAATTTCTACAAAGAAACAAAATTTTCGAGAGCAACTGGGTTCCAGCCTCTCTCTAAGCTTTAGCTAGAGGTTCCTTAGCAGGTGTCCATGCATGTTTTTCACGATATTATCATTACATGCTATGAAAACAAATATTCCAATTCCTCGGGCGATTTATTCTTGGTCTCAGGAAGATAAGCAAAGAAAAAAAGCCACCCTAGAAGCGACATTCCTCCGTACAGCCAGAACACACCAAAACTGGTAATCCATTCAGTTAGAGAGAGAAAAGTCATCGAAAGCAACCCATTACAAGTCCATTTTACTGCTGAAGCAAACCCATATGCTGTGCTACGGGCCCACGAAGGGTATATCTCAGAGTTCATCGTCCATGGCAATGGCCCCATCCCTGGAGAAAACGCGACGACATGTAAAACAAGGGCTACGGTTGCTAACCAGGCATACTTGTATGGACACGCTTGGTACGACCACGTGACTGTATGATTCTTGCGACCGCATCTACCAAACGAGGCCATGTTGTCACCAGAAGATACGTTAATTGGAACACACGAGCCACTCATAGGATTATTAGTTGAGTCTTTAGCATAACAAAATCCACATTTTTCTCCGACTCTGAGGCAATCCAAGCAATATCCGGTCGTGGGACAACTGTTACTGATATTAGAGGGCGCTCTCTCGTTAAAATTTATGGCAGCATCGTTTTGCTTCGCCAAGTAAAATGCACCACCCAATAGGAACAAACAAAGAATGACCCCAGCAAGACTTCCTAATAGTAGCTTACGGCGTCCTAATTTCTCTACCAGATACAATCCCACAGAAGTCAAAGCGAAACTAGCAAAATAGACCAGCACAGCCAGCCAGAAGGCCAGGTGGTCTCCCAGCACGCCTGACATCTGTATGATAGTTGTACTGTAGAAGCTGGAAATAAAAAGCACGCCTTTATGAAGAATTCGTTTTATTCTTGATGTTGATGGGTGGAGAAGGGGGGGAAAGGATTTTTGGATGCGCTGCATTCTTTACGATTGACATGATAACCCATGATTTACGCGGTTGATTTATGCAAAAGCCCCCTTAAATCAGCTTATGCTGCCATAGCCTACTATACACGTATTCTGTCGGGCTTGGTCAGTGATCTTTAATCTAAGGCTTTAACTTTTAAAGTTGATAAAACATTTTTACTTACATAATAATATTAATCCCACAGAGCTCTTGCATTGATACCAACATACAGCCAACCAAAAGAGCTTTCATTGTACTTGGAGTGGTCAACATCTCATAAAATCTGCCTGAAAACAAATGACAACCTTTCATTTGATTAATCATACACTAGGGTTCCACTCATACAGACCGACTTTTTTATTTTTCGCTTAGATTTAACTAGGAAGCGAGGTTAAATTTATTATAATTTCTTTCAATTAATACATTCACTTTGATTAGTCAATTTAGAGGACCGTATCAACCTCTTTCCCAGGCCCTTTTCCCTCAGTTAGGGGTGGCACATTGCACGTGGGCCATTAATCCGAGCGTTAAAAACTCCGTTCATAAATAATAGTACTTACCTTGAACTCCATAATTTTTCTTAGTAAGTTCTCAAGCGGTAGTGTGTAAATGGCTGAAAATCACCATTTTGGTGTTTCTTTTACACCAGAGGGTATATCGGAATTTATCGTCCATGGCAGAGTCCCCATCCCCGCAGCGAACGCGATGATATATAAAACAAGGGCTACGGTTGCTATCCAGGACCATAACTAGCTTTTAATCTAATTTTGCAGTGACAACGGAACAGCAACAAAAATACCAGACGTGACCACGCCTAGAACCTACTCGGGCACAACATTGGGATCACGCCGGAGTTCTTCCTTGTACCACGTCAGAATCCCGCCTAGATCTCACTTGGATCCAACTCGGAGTCCCCTTTAAGATTGTGTCGTGATCACATCGGGATCGATCAAACTCAAACAGTACCACTCGAAAGAACTTTACGCTTCACGCGGAGGTGCCAATAAATACCCCAACCCTCCAATATTTCACAAACTTACTTTTCTCATCATAGGATTCTTGTTCTTTACAGACGGTCTCTATAGCTTGTAGCTCCTCGTTCACATCTATTGTTCCTCTAAGTCTTACAAGAACTTCCCTTGCATCTTCACAGGCACCCCTGCTGACAAGCCAACTGGGACTTTCTGGAAGCCACAGACAACCCAAGAACATGATGGCTGACGGGACTGTTCCTAAACCAAACATGAATCTACCGAAGGGAAATATGATTTGATACGACTTGTTGGTGTTATTTTCTTTCTAATACATCTCAGAGATGGTTAGGAGGTATTACGTCAACTTTTTTGACCAGAAGCTCACCAGTAATGGTAAAATTTTTTATTTTTAGAAGGGTCAAGTCTGACTCACAAGCCTGGGTACTGCCCGAGTTTACCCCAAGCGAGTTATGTTTTAGTCACGGGAACTTTTACTCACCTTTATGGTGCCCTCCCTGTCTCATACCCAGATCCTACCGAGTAACTGTGACTGAAATGTAGGCTTGGCCGTGAGAGGTCTGGGTACGAGACTAGTGCCTTTGTTTACCAGGAGTTTTACACGGGCACCGATGAGCTGTCAGAGAAACCTCAAAACTGGAGTATGCGATAGACAATCATCATCATTCGAAGGAAGTAGCACCAGACCAATTTAACTTCGTGCCACACGATGAGGTTTCACAACAAAAATAACGCAATGTTCTGGTAAGCCCCGTTTACAATTTTTTTTCTTTTTTTTTTTTTTAGCCTGATCAGTCATACGCTTTTAAAATACCATGACTGACTATTTGGTATGGTTGTCTAAGACTCTTGAGGGGTAACTCGATATGTCAGCCCGAATGAACACCCAACATTATAACCTTCACAAATTATTATTCATGTGACTGCCCCGTTGCGTGATGCCAGCAATCTTATTCACCGCCACTCAACCTCGTTCTTAGGGCCTTTTCCTTTTGTGGGAACGAGGTTGACAGTCGTTGTTTGCACTCACTGCACAACACACTCCTTCTTTCAGGGTGAGTAGTTTTAGTAACATGGATGCATGGAGGTAAAACATAAACGTGACGATTTTACTGTTACTTTCCACTGCTGATAATACTGGCTCGACAAATGAAAAGATATACTTTTTACCTCCATCCTGTCTTCTTGTAAGGGCTAAAGATGCCGTCAATAATGGCAGCGACAAGTTCAGCTCCCGTCATAAATAGAAAGTAGACGGTGACTAGACGACCTCTTATACGCCATGGCGCAATTTCAGAAATATACACTGGGGCCGTAACAGACACCGCTCCTGAAAACAATTGCAGAAAGTACATTTATTTTCACCGAATATCAATACAAGTGCAAATTAATTATTCAGGCTTTCCGAAGGAAACGCCCGAGGTATAAATTCGGCTTCTTTTTTTTTGTTTTGTTTTTTGTTTGGGTTTACTCACAAAACGCAGTTCCACTACAGCGCATGTGTGAAGAGTAAGCGCATGTGTAGAATGAACCGTAGAGCGCATGGCTTAAAGCAATGGCTGCCTCCGTGGACAACAATTGCAACAACAACAAGAACAATTCTTATTCTAATGTTCTTTGATCTTTTTACATAAAATAAAAGTGGGATGGTTTGCCCCGCAAATGGCTAGAAAGCTAATCTAAGGAAAAAGAGTGGTTATTGGCACAGTCACACAGTCACAGAGACACAGCTGAAAAAGATAAGAAGAGTTTAAACTTAAAAGGTGTATCTATGTACCTACTTTTTTAATGATCATGGGGATTTGAATATAGTTATCTTCTTTTTCTAATTAAGATATCAAATAGCAATCTGCGAAGGACGTTTTTGAAAGCTTTCTTTGGGAATTCCGTTATACAGCTTGGTATCTTATTCCACAGCTTACTCCGATCCGAGAGAAGGAGTTGTTTTGTATTTCTAGTCTCGAACTTTTAACATAAAACGTTTCAGACGTAAACGATCGTGTTTTGTATGAATGAATATTAGACGGCTGAAATAGATTTAGTATGTTTGCTGCGGCTTTATTATTATTGATATCGTGCGTTAGGGTTGATACGGACGCGTGATAAAGAAAAGTTATCGAAAGCACGTTTGCTTTAAGAAATGAAGAAATTGCATGGCCATGCCAGTCTGCGAAGTACAACAAACGAAGCTAAGGGCTCCCTTCTGACGAATAAGAATTTGTTACTCGAGCTTTCCGAAGGAAACGCCCGAGGTATAAATTCGGCTTGGTTTCTTTTTTTGTGTGTGTGTGTTCAGTCACAAAACGCAGTTCCACTACAGCGCATGCATACAGCGTTTGCGGTAGATCCACACTAAAACTTGTGGAGCGTTTTGGGAACAGATCGGTCCGCGAACACTACGAGAGATCAATTTACGGGCGATCCTTTACGAGTGAACCGAGAAATATCAAGCGAAACCTGCCATATCAAACGAGCTATCTCATATTATGTTTACATGTAAACACAACTGTGTATTTAGACGTGATCGAGAACCCAGTAGGTCAAGAGTTCCACATAGCCTCATACATACATTAATTATGCATAGAGTATTGCGAAAAAACTTTTAATTATATTTAGTCTGAGTAAAATGGAATGCATAGTTAATTTATGGGGTTATACGGAACTCTTTCCCCCAGTAGAATACCAGAAGCTACTCTGGAAAGTCCCAGAAGAAAGAGCAGAGAACTGAAGGAATTTGTTTATGAGCGTATTCATCCAAGCATACCGAAGTCCTCTTGGCTACGTCGTTATGTGAAGGTTAGAAGAGTTATAAAGCATGTTTATAAGCTTAATACGAAGAGGGTAAGATTAAATAATAAAGTTACACGACATGAGAAGAAGTATTTGCTGAATTGTTCTGTGAGGGTATATCATCAAAGGATAATTAAATTGAAGTATAGAGCAAGTCGGTAATTATGAATGTTTTCTTGTAATAGACCCATGTGTCCAAAGGTCAGCCTTCAAAGTCATTAAAAAGTCCTTGAATTTCAACTTTTGGCGTCTGTAGTAACCTACTCCTATATGGTGATATATTATTTTGATTGTTGTCTAATACCGTAACAACATTCATTACACTCACGCAGGCAAAAATAAACACAAGTAGACTTATTCATGACCGGCAATGACGAAATTGCGTGACGGCAGTAACAATGGCAGTATGGCAGTCCCCTAAATGTGCGATATCAGTGAAAGCCCGAGTTCACGCGGCTATGCATCTAGTTAAAAGAAGTCTTGCATGCCTGACCCCAGGGAGCAGGACCATAGGTTAAATAAGGGTTGATTAGTGACTTATAGATATTCAATAGTATTTTTCGAGGTACAGAGTGGCGTAGCTTTGCAAGTAGCCCAACATTTTTCATAATTTTTGTAACAACAGAATCAACGTGGTATTTTCAAGAGAGATTCTGATCAATAACAACGCTCAGATATTTTATGTAAACTTTAGACTCGAGACGAAGATAAAAATTTTTTTTTAGAGTTTTGGTCGGTAAGCCAGTCGCTTTTGATAAGGATGAAAAATAACAAAGTTGGATTTTTTGATGTTAAGAGTTAGTCTATCGAGCGCGAATGTCGAACTACTAAGATACTCCGAAGAAAACAATAACACCGAGTAATATTCGGTCAAAATTAGGACAAGATCAGAATTCTATAAAAATTAAGACACCACGCCGTAGCTCTAAGGAGAGCTTGATGAAGGTAGCATTTGTGATCGTTCTAGATCTTTTGATCCCGTGATGAACACCGATTTGCATAATACTCAAAACCAATTTGTTTTTACTTACCTATTCCAAAACCGACAGTGAGCCTACCAATGAGTAAAACATTTCTCGATGTAGCAGTTGCCTTGACCATCGCTCCTATCGTAAACACCAATGCACAAGCTAAAAGCATTGGTTTTCTCCCAAGTCGTTGATTCAGAAATCCTCCGAGGAGCGCCCCTATGATGGCAATCCCTATTGCCACGCTTACGATGAGCTCTTGCCAAAATGAAGACAAATGAAACTCTTCCCTTATAAGGATCATTGCACCAGAAACGACCGAGAAGTTGTATCCCATCAGAAAACCTCCAACGGCTGCGAACACAGTGAAAATATACACGCACACTGGAATTCTTGGTTTCGCTTCACTGGAACTTTTCATTAATGGTTCTTGCTCGGAGTTCCTATCAGGTAGTAGTATTTGACCGCATTTTTGTTCCATGACGCTTCGCCTTTGATCCACTTCTTGAACAAAAGCGCGATCGATGTAGATAATCACATGTAATCACGTCTTAGACTCAAACGACTTTTCCTGTAGAGAGAAAGTTTCAATTGACTTCAAAACCAAGTAAAATCCCGTTTCTCAGTAAGCAGCAAATGGGCGTAACATAGCCGCAGGTGCTGCACGACATATTTGAATATTTATCACCGACTCCCAATCTGTCCCAACCATTTCCTGCAAAGTTTTGCAGAAGTGGAGCTCAAAGCAGACTATTGCTAAACGTTCGTCTAGCGCCTATGCGTATGTTACAGACTAGTCTAAAAACGCGTTAAGCGAAGGGTATGTTTCATTGTTAGTCATTGCCATATTATTGCTCTGTGTGCCAATTGTGTTCCACAGCAAAAGAGATGATATGGTAAATGCGCCGGTACTCTAGCATGGACTTCCCAAAACAATTATGAAGACGCTATGAAAACTGTCGCAAGCAAAAGTTTAAACAGAAGAGAGGTCGAGGGTTAATTTGGAATCTGTTATACTTGACCACTTGGTGGAACAGGACAGTGGACATTTCAAAACGTTACACTGACTCTCGCTCTCCACTAATGACAAATTTCGATGTATTGTTGAAGTCAAGGTATCTTATTTCGAACCTTGCCCGGTTCGCTATTTCCCATGTTAGTTTGGCCCTGTTTGCACGCCGAGTAAACAAAATGTCTGGAGAATGTTGCCATTTGAGAATTTGAGTGTGTATCGTGGAGTAATTGAGCTGAACCAGATATATGGTTAAGTGATTAAAATCATAGAGTGAAAATTCTAGGCTTGATTACGAGCCGTTGTTCGGGAACCAAAGCCCGCGCTCCTCCCCGAAGTCTCTTCTTGGGGAGAAACGAACAAGACCGGACCCGGGAGAGCGGCAAAAATCGAGCCAATGAAAAGTCATGATCTAGGTCCCGGTAGGATAAAGGATCGCTACCCCGGATCGTAAGCTTTGGGATCGGGATCGACAGTGGGGTTTTTTTTTTTTTTTTTTGTCATTGTTTTCTTTGTTTTTTCACAGAATCAGGGATCAGGCTATCCCTAATAATGAAGAAACAATAAATAAAGCTTAAAAGAAATAAAGCTGTCTTCGCAAGGCAAACGTTGATAGTCACTTAGCATTAGGCCCTGTTCGCACTACACCGAAAAATTTGGTTTGGCCTTTGCGAAAAAATTGAAAATTTTGTAACGACGAATTTTCTGTTTTTGTAACAGCGTTCGCACTTGAGACGTGCAAATTATTTGGGCAACCACAAATGTTAAGCAATCGAAAAATATACCGAGATCTCGTGACAGTGCGTTTTCCTTTATGTCGTTTCTGATCAAGGACTGATCGCAAAGCAAAATGCGCCCGCGAAATGTTTAATCGCCCTTCTTTGCTGCTTGCTTGCCATGCAAAACCTGATTATAATCTAGAATGTTGCCATTTGAGAATTTGAGTGTGTATCGTGGAGTAATTGAGCTGAACCAGATATATGGTTAAGTGATTAAAATCATAGAGTGAAAATTCTAGGCTTGATTACGAGCCGTTGTTCGGGAACCAAAGCTGTATAATAGCTGTATAATCTAGTTAGAGGGCCACAGGTTTGTCAGCTTTTCAGCTGTTACGTGTCCCCCTCTATAAATAAAGTCCTTACTTACTTACTTACTATTGTGGCTAGTCAATAATATACTTTTGGTTTTGTTGGAAAGGATTCGGCCTCTACCAATCATGGAGACTTTAACTCACTTGCTCAACAAACGTCAACGCCGCCTTCGACTTGTACAATCCTGAAGCCTTTTTCCGTAGACATTTGAGAATGGGTAGAGAGTCATTCGACAACTTACAAACGCGACGTTCAATTACGAAAGTATAATGACCAGTTGAAGGGTATCTGTCAAGGGACAATAGATTTTCTCGCCCGAAAAAAAATTGTAGGCCCCCAAAAGTTGTTGACGGCATCTTTGAAGTTTGGCGGCTTTTGCGAAAATTTTGGTGGGTCAAAAAAATCGTTCGCACTGAAGTGGTTTCACGTTGACAGATGTTTTTGCAAAACAAATAAAATTGCACGTAGTGCGAACAGGCTCTTACACTGTCACATGGTCGCGCCATACTCTCTCTAGTGAAAGAGCGCAAAGCATAATAAGCTTCTTCAATATTTAACATAGCTATTAACCTATTCCGAAGCCCACAATAACTCTTCCAACGAAAATAATCTCTTTCAAATGAGCAATTTCCATCATTAACGCCCCGGTAGTTGTAATGATGTCACCCGGATGGCCGTGTAATAAACCAGATTTAACTATAAAAAGAAACTACACTTTATTCAGCCGCTATGATCGTGCCAACCGGAAAGCATGGCTCACACAACTATCCATGATCCTTTGCATGTTTATAATGTCCGAGAACTTTTGCTAACACAACTTCCGGTAAACAATACTATCAAAACATTACAGCAGTGAAAACGATTGATGAGATCAAAAGTATAATTCTTTTTCCGAAGCGTCGACTGAGAACATCTCTAGCTAAAGCGCTTGGAATACAAGCAGCGATGGTTCCGCTCACAATGAGCTCGTACCAGAAAAAAGTCAAACGAAAGCGTTCATCTATCAGAATAATTGATTGCACCAGATACAACACCAGTGCTACGTCCGAAAAGAAATCCGCCGAAGGCTGCAAATGTAGTTAAAAGGTAAGGGTATCGCGGGTAGCGAAAATCTGAATTTTCTCGAGCAAAAATTACTTTTCGCTCTCTATGCTAAAAGATGCTGTTGCTATTGCTGGTCCTTCCATCTTTCTTTACTGTGCGCTTCAGAACACCTCCAAAAGCAGGTAAGTTCAGTAAACAAAACTGATTCACTCCTGCTTTAAACTATAAAGATAACTGCTGACAACTTATGTTTTTAATTAAACCAAAATGCTTCAGTATTCGTGCTCAAATTTTTCTCACATGATCTTTAATATTCAATTTTGATTTATAACGCAAACACTTTGGGAAAATTTCATTTATCATTCCCGCTTTATCGTTTTTCAATCAAAAATTTTTGGGTAAAACGCAAGATAGAAATCGAATCAAAAGGTACTGTGGAAATGGTTGTGTCTGGTCCCAGTTAAGGGGTTCTGGCTTGTAAAGCAGCCACCGGAAGATTTTTTTTCAATAAACGATCAAATGAAACTGGCCCTGCACCGGATCCTCTCTGTTTTTCCCTTCATATTCTTTACATCAGTATGCATATTCTTCATACTGTTCTCTTAAGGTTCCCTATGGTGCTTGCAAGGAGGATTTCTTTAAAAATAAGGAGCGCTAGCGTCTTTAGTTGGTGATCACTTTCTTCCTCCTCGTGACCTTAATATTTGATTCAGGGTTGAAGCCCGCCCTTCGCCTCTCTCCCTAGTGTACCTAAGACCTGAGAGTGGAATACTTAATGCCCTGAGGTTCAACGGTGAGTTAAGGATTATTAGTTAATCCAAAACCTAATTCTCAAAATTATCATCATAAGAATTCTATGGGAGACAGTAAGGAGAATTGCTGATGAGATCTCGGGAGTGAAGGGGTTAAAAAATAAAAAAAAATACTGGAATATACTTTAAAAACAAAAACAACAGGATAAGTCGCACTTTGTAGCAGAGCAGTCTTGTTCTTTTTTAATTTGCGTGTTACCAAATATTTTTTTTAAGGTTACCGACCCAAGATTATGTTTCGGTTTTGTTAAATTCATCAAAAGTCGGTTGAAATCTCGTAATTTTGGATCGAGATGAACGACTCATGTCTTTTTCATCACGCCCGGCTTTGATAGCAGAACTCGCGTCCAGGGATTAACGTTCCCATTTCCTTTTATGGAGAATTGAACAGGCAGACTACAACAGGTGGTTTCCCAAATTGTGTACTTAAAGCCCTTTTGTACTGAGTGCCGTTTTACTAAAACAAACGTAACCACGACAGCCAATCAGAAAAGAGATCATCCTTGCGAAAAACCAAAATTGATCACTAAAATGAACGAGGCTCACAATGACGGCGTTTTTCATCTGATTCGTTACCAAAAACTACGCGAGTTCTCTAAACCAATCAAAGAATGAAGGGCCACTAGTTCCTCAGTTGAATTACTGTCATGTGTTACTCTCGTTTAATAAAGTTATTGTTATTTTAAAATTCCTAATGAAGTAATGTAAATCGGTTTTTTCACTCATTAATTTGAAGCGTGTTTCATAATTTCTACAAAGAAAAAAAGTTTCCGAGAGCAACTAGGCTCGAGCCTCTCGCCAAGCTTTAGCTAGAGGTTCCTTAGCAGGTGTCCATGCATGGTTTTCACGATATTATCATTACATGCTATGAAAACAAATATTCCAATTCCTCGGGCGATTTATTCTTGGTCTCAGGAAGATAAGCAAAGAAAAAAAGCCACCCTACAAGCGACATTCCTCCGTACAGCCAGAACACACCAGAACTGGTAATCCATTCAGTTAGAGAGAGAAAAGTGACCGAAAGCAACCCATTACAAGTCCATTTTACTGCTGAAGTAAACCCATATGCTGTGCTACGGGCCCACAGAGGGTATATCTCAGAGTTTATCGTCCACGGCAATGGCCCCATCCCTGGACAGTACGCGACGACATGTAAAACAAGGGCTACGGTTGCTAACCAGGCATACTTGTATGGACAAGCTTGGTACGACCACGTGACTGTATGATTCTTGCGACCGCATCTACCAAACGCGGCCATGTTTTCACCAGAAGATACGTTAATTGGAACACACGAGCCACTCATGGGATTATTAGTTGAGTCTTTAGCATAACAAAATCCACATTTTTCTCCGACTCTGAGGCAATCGAAGCAATATCCGGTCGTGGGACAACTGTTGCTGATATTAGAAGGCGCTCTCTCGTTAAAATTTATGGCAGCATCGTGTTGCTTCGCCAAGTAAAATGCACCACCCAATAGGAACAAACAAAGAATGACCCCAGCAAGACTTCCTAATAGTAGCTTACGGCGTCCTAATTTCTCTACCAGATACAATCCCACAGAAGTCAAAGCGAAACTAGCAAAATAGACCACCACAGCCAGCCAGAAGGCGAGGTGGTCTCCCTGCACGCCTGACATCTGTATGATAGTTGTACTGTAGAAGCTGGAAACAAAAAGCACGCCTTTATGAAGAATTCGTTTTATTCTTGATGTTGAAAGGTGGCGAGGGGGGGAAAGGATTTTTTGATGCGCTGCATTTTTTACGATTGACATGATAACCCATGATTTACGCGGTTGATTTATGCAAAAGCTCCCTTAAATCAGCTTATGCTGCCATAGCCGACTATACGCGTATTCTGTCGGGCTTGGTCAGTGATCTTTAATCTAAGGCTTTAACTTTTAAGGTTGATAAAACATTTTTACTTACATAATAATATTAATCCCACACAGCTCTTGCATTGATACCAACATACAGCCAACCAAAACAGCTTTCATTGTACTTGAAGTGGTCAACATCTCATAAAATCTGCCTGAAAACAAATGACAACCTTTCATTTGAATAATCATACACTAGGTTTCCACTCATACACACCGAATTTTTTATTTTTCGCTTAGATTTAACTCGGAAGCGAGGTTAAATTTATTATAATTTCTTTCAATTAATACATTGACTGTGATTAGTCAATTTAGAGGACCGTATCAACCTCTTTCTCAGGCCCTTTTCCCTCACTTGGGGTGGCACATTGTACGTGGGCCATTAATCCGAGCGTTAAGTACTCCGTTCATAAATAATAGTACTTACCTTGAACTCCATAATGTTTCTTCGTAAGTTCTCAAGCGGTAGTGTGTAAATGGCTGAAAATCACCATTTTGGTGTTTCTTTTACACCTGAGGGTATATCTCAGAATTTATCGTCCATGGCAGAGTCCCCATCCCCGCAGCGAACGCGATGATATATAAAACAAGGGCTACGGTTGCTATCCAGGACTATAACTAGCTTTTAATCTAATTTTGCAGTGACAACGGAACAGCAACAAAAGTACCAGACGTGACCACGCCTAGATCCTACTCGAGCACAAGATTGGGATCACGCCGGAGTTCTTCCTTGTACCACGACAGAATCCCGCTTAGATCTCACTTGGATCCAACTCGGAGTTCCTTCAAGATTGTGTCGTGATCACAGCGGGATCGATCAAACTCAAACAGTACCACTCGAAAGAATTTTACGCTTCGTGTGGAGGAGTCAATCAATACTCCAACCCTCCAATATTTGACAAACTTACTTTTCTTATCATAGGATTCTTGTTCTTTACAGACGGTCTGTATGACTTGTAGCTCCTCGTTCACATCTGTTGTTCCTCTAAGTCTTACAAGAACTTCCCTTGCATCTTCACAGGCACCCCTGCTGACAAGCCAACTGGGACTTTCTGGAAGCCACAGACAACCCAAGAACATGATGGCTGACGGGACTGTTCCTAAACCAAACATGAATCTACCGAAGGGAAATATGATTTGATACGACTTGTTGGTGTTATTTTCTTTCTAATACGTCTCAGAGATGGTTAGGAGGTATTACGTCAACCTTTTTGACCAGGTGCTCACCAGTAATGGTAAAATTTTTTATTTTTAGAAGGGTCAAATCTGACTCACAAGCCTGGGTACTGCCCGAGTTTACCCCAAGCGAGTTATGTTTTAGTCACAGGAACTTTTACTCACCTTTATGGTGCCCTCCCCATCTCATACCCAGATCCTACCGAGTAACTGTGACTGAAATGTAGGCTTGGCCGTGAGAGGTCTGGGTACGAGACTAGTGCCTTTGTTTACCAGGAGTTTTACACGGGCACCGATGAGCTGTGGGAGAAACCTCATAAAGCTGGAGTATGCGATAGACAATTATCATCATTCGAAGGGAGTAGCACCAGACCAATTTAACTTCGTGCCACATGATGAGGTTTCACAACAAAAATAACGCAATGTTCTGGTAAGCCCCGTTTACAATTTTTTTTTCTTTTGTTTAATTTTATCCTGATCAGTCATACGCTTTTAAAATACCATGACTGACTATTTGGTATGGTTGTCTAAGACTCTTGAGAGGTAACTCGATATGTCAGCCCGAATGGACACCCAACATTATAACCTTCACAAATTATCATTCATGTGACTGCCCCGTTGCGTGATGCCAGTAATCTTATTCACCGCCATTCAACCTCGTTCTTAGGGCCTTTTCCTTTTGTGGGAACAAGGTTGACAGTCGTTGTTTGCACTCACTGCACAACACACTCCTTCTTTCAGGGTAAGTAGTTTTAGTAACATGGATGGATGGAGGTAAAACATAAACGTGACGATTTTACTGTTACTTTCCACTGCTGATAATACTGGCTACACAAATGAAAAGATATACTTTTTACCTCCATCCTGTCTTCTTGTAAGGGCTAAGGATCCCGTCAATAATGGCAGCGACAAGTTCAGCTCCCGTCATAAATAGAAAGTAGACGGTGACTAGACGACCTCTTATACGCCATGGCGCAATTTCGGAAATATACACTGGGGCCGTAACAGACACCGCTCCTGAAAACAATTGCAGAAAGTACATTTATTTTCACCGAATATCAATACAAGTGCAAATTAATTACTCGGGCTTTCCGAAAGAAGACGCCCGAGGTATAAATTCGGCCTCTTTTTTTTTTTGTTTTTGTTTTTTTTCTTTTTCGTTTAGTCAAAAACGCAGTTCCACTTCAGCGCATATGTGAAGAGTAAGCCCATGTGTAGAATGAACCGTAGAACGCGTGGCTTAAAGCAATGGCTGCCTTCGTGGACAACAATTACAACAACAACAAGAACAATTTTTATTCTAGTTCTTTGATCTTTTTACATAAAATAAAAGTGGGATGGTTTGCCCCGCAAATAGCTAGAAAGCTAATCTAAGGACAAAGAGTGGTTATTGACACAGTCACACAGTCACAGAGACACAGCTGAAAAAGATAAGAAGAGTTTAAACTTAAAAGGTGTATCTATGTACCTACTTTTTTAATGATCATGGGGATTTGAATATAGTTATCTTCTTTTTCTAATTAAGATATCAAATAGCAATCTGCGAAGGACGTTTTTGAAAGCTTTCTTTGGGAAATCCGTTATACAGCTTGGTATCTTATTCCACAGCTTACTCCGATCCGAAAGAAGGAGTTGTTTTGTATTTCTAGTCTCGAACTTTTAACATAGAACTTTTCAGACGTAAACGATCGTATTTTGTATGAATGAATATTAGACGGCTGAAATAGATTTAGTATGTTTGCTGCAGCTTTATTATTATTGATATCGTGCGTTAGGGTTGATACGGACGCGTGATAAAGAAACGTTATCGGAAGCACGTTTGCTTTAAAAAATGAAGAAATTGCAAGGCCATGCCAGTTTGCGAAGTACAACAAACAAAGCTAAGGGCTCCCTTCTGACGAATAAGAATTTGGTACTCGAGCTTTCCGAAGGAAACGCCCGAGGTACAAATTCGGCTTGGTTTCTTTTTTTTGTGTGTGTGTGTTCAGTCACAAAACGCAGTTCCACTACAACGCATGCATACAGCGTTTGCGGTAGATCCACAGTAAAACTTGTGGAGCGTTTTGGGAACAGATCGGTCCGCGAACTCTACGAGAGAACAATTTACGAGCGATCCTTTACAAGTGAACCGAGAAATATCAAGCGAAACCTGCCATATCAAACGAGCTATCTCATATTATGTTTACATGTAAACACAATTGTGTATTTAGACGTGATCGAGAACCCAGTGGGTCAAGAGTTCCACATAGCCTCATACATACATTAATTATGCATAGAGTATTGCGAAAAAACATTTATATTTAGTCTGAGTGAAATGGAATGCATAGTTAATTTATGGGGTTATACGGAACTCTTTCCCCCAGTAGAATACCAGAAGCTACTCTGGAAAGTCCGAGAAGAAAGGGCAGAAAACTGAAGGAATTTGTTTATGAGCGTATTCATCCAAGCATACCGAGGTCCTCTTGGCTACGTCGTTATGTGAAGGTTAGCCGGAGTTATAAAGAATGTTTATAAGCTTAATACAAAGAGGATGAGATTAAATAATAAAGTTACACGACATGAGAAGAAGTATTTGCTGAATTGTTCTGTGAGGGTATATCATCAAAGGATAATTAAATTGAAGTATAGAGCAAGTCGGTGGTTATGAATGTTTTCTTGTAATAGACCCATGTGTCCAAAGGTCAGCCTTCAAAGTCATTAAAAAGTCATTGAATTTCAACCTTTGGCGTCTGTAGGAACCTACTCCTATATAGTGATATATTGTTTTGATTGTTGTCTAATACCGTAACAACATTCATTACACTCACGCAGGCAAAAATAAACACAAGTAGACTTATTCATGACCGGCAATGACGAAATTGCGTGACGGCAGTAAAAATGGCAGTATGGCAGTCCCCTAAATGTGCGATATCAGTGAAAGCCCGAGTTCACGCGGATATGCATCTAAATAAGAGAAGTCTTGCATGCCTGACCCCAGGGAGCAGGACCATAGGTTAAATAAGGGTTGATTAGTGACTTATAGATATTCAATAGTATTTTTCGAGGTACAGAGTGGCGTAGCTTTGCAAGTAGCCCAACATTTTTAATAATTTTTGTAACAACAGAATCAACGTGGTAATTTCAAGAGAGATTCTGATCAATAACAACGCTCAGATATTTTATGTAAACTTTAGACTCGAGACGAACATAAAATTTTTTTCTGTTATCAAAAATGCAGACTTTCGGTCGGTAAGCCAGTCGCTTTTGATAAGGATGAAAAATAACAAAGTTGGATTTTTTAATGTTAAGAGTTAGTCGATCGAGCGCGAATGTCGAGCTACTAAGATACTCCGAAGAAAACAATAAGTAACACCGAGTAATATTCGGTCAAAATTAGGACAAGATCCGAATTCTATAGCACTCACTCACTCACTCGTCTCGTCAACTATGTGGATGATCCTTCTATAGGAAGCAGTTGCCACAAAAATTAAGACACCACGCCGTAGCTCTAAGGAGAGCTTGATGAAGGTATCATTTGCCATCGTTCTGGATCTTTTGATCCCGTGATTAACACCGATTTGCATAATACTGAAAACCAATTTGTTTTTACTTACCTATTCCAAAACCGACAGTGAGCCTACCAATGAGTAAAACATTTCTCGATGTAGCAGTTGCCTTGACCATCGCTCCTATCGTAAACACCAATGCACAAGCTAAAAGCATTGGTTTTCTCCCAAGTCGTTGATTCAGAAATCCTCCGAGGAGCGCCCCTATGATGGCAATCCCTATTGCCACGCTTACGATGAGCTCTTGCCAAAATGAAGACAAATGAAACTCTTCCCTTATAAGGATCATTGCCCCAGAAACGACCGAGAAGTTGTATCCCATCAGAAAACCTCCAACGGCTGCGAACACAGTGAAAATATACACGCACACTGGAATTCTTGGTTTCGCTTCACTGGAACTTTTCATTAATGGTTCTTGCTCGGAGTTCCTATCAGGTAGTAGTATTTGACCGCATTTTTGTTCCATGACGCTTCGCCTTTGATCCACTTCTTGAACAAAAGCGCGATCGATGTAGATAATCACATGTAATCACGTCTTAGACTCAAACGACTTTTCCTGTAGAGAGAAAGTTTCAATTGACTTCAAAACCAAGTAAAATCGCGTTTCTCATTAAGCAGCAAATGGGCGTAACATAGCCGCAGGTGCTGCACGGCATATTTGAATATTTATCACCGACTCACAATCTGTCCCAACCATTGCCTGCAAAGTTTTGCAGAAGTGCAGCTCAAAGCAGACTATTGCTAAACGTTCGTCTAGCGCCTATGCGTGTGTTACAGACTAGTCTAAAAACGCGTTAAACGAAGGGCATGTTTCATTGTTAGTCATTGCCATATTATTGCTCTGTGTGCCAATTGTGTTCCACAGCAAAAGAGATGATATGGTAAATGCGCCGGTACTCTAGCATGGACTTCCCAAAACAATTATGAAGACGATATGAAAACTGTCGCAAGCAAAAGTTTGAACAGAAGAGAGGTCGAGGGTTAATTTGGAATCTGTTATACTTGACCACTTGGTGGAACAGGACAGTGGACATTTCAAAACGTTACACTGACTCTCGCTCTCCACTAATGACAAATTTCGATGTATTGTTGAAGTCAAGGTATCTTATTTCGAACCTTGCCCGGTTCGCTATTTCCCATGTTAGTTTGGCCCAGTTTGCAAGCCGAGTAAACAAAATGTCTGGAGAATGTTGCCATTTGAGAATTTGAGTGTGTATCGTGGAGTAAGTGAGCTGAACCAGATATATGGTTAAGTGATTAAAATCATACAGTGAAAATTCCAGGCTTAATTACGAGCCGTTGTTCGGGAACCGAAGCCCGCGCTCCTCCCCGAAGTCTCTTCTTGGGGAGAAACGAAAAAGACCGGACCCGGGAGAGCGGCAAAAATCGAGCCAATGAAAATTCATGTTCTAGGTCCCGGTAGGATAAAGGATCGCTACCCCGGATCGTAAGCTTTGGGATCGGGATCGCCAGTGGCTTTTTTTTTTTTTTTTTGTCATTGTTTTCTTTGTTTTTTCATAGAATCAGGGATCAGGCTATCCCTAATAATGAAGAAACAAAAAATAAAGCTTGAAAGAAATAAAGCTGTCTTCGCAAGGCAAACGTTGATAGTCACTTAGCATTAGGCCCTGTTCGCACTACACCGAAAAGTTTGGTTTGGCCTTTGCAAAAAAATTGAAAATTTTGTAACAACGAATTTTCTGTTTTTGTAACAGCGTTCGCACTTGAGACGTGCAAATTATTTGAGTTACCACAAATGTCAAGCAATCGAAAAAGATACCGAGATCTCGTGACAGTGCGTTTTCCTTTATATCGTTTCTGATCAAGGACTGATCGCAAAGCAAAATACGCCCGCGAAATGTTTAAGGGGGCATTCTGGTCTAAAACTAGGACGATTGTGACCACAACTTTTAAAATTCATAAAAAATTCAAAATTTAGCCTAAATGGCTCACATTTTCACCAAAGAGGCACCTGATTATGCTTTCTTCAATATTGATCTTAAATTGCTGACCATGCATTTCTGAAGTTAATTATTAACCCTATAACATAAAATATTATTGTTAGACTTGATACACTGCCCCCTTTTGTTTCTAATGAAAATGCAGTCAAATAAACTTATGTTTGGCACATCAACTCTATATAAAAGGGACTACAACTTAATGGGACAAAATTTGGTTACGGCGGATATTGTTGTCATGGCAACCAAATGAACATTTACTTTATGTTTTTTCCTGTAAATATGCTCCTATTTTATATGGTCTAATTTTGTCCCATTAAGTTGTAGTAGTCTATATGTTAAACACTTGAGCCAAGTTTGACTAACATACCTTAAATCTAAGAAACAAAAAAATAGGGGGCAGTACTGGCAGTAGGAAAAATGGCCATTTTTCAGAAAATAGCCTTAAACATTTGTAAAAGAGAAAAAACAATGAAAATGACTTCCATTCTCTCAACTACTGATTTGCTTTGATATTTCACCATAATACTATATCAAACAGCAGTAAATGTCACCAGGGAATGGCTTTTATGTCTGTTCATTTTTTTTTTCTCTTTCTTGATGGTCCACTGTTCAGTCCAAGATCATTGAAGCCTCCCGCCTCATATGTCACACCTTCCCGGTTGGACCTCAGCTCTTCATCCCTTTGTTTTGCCTGCCTCCTCATGATTCTGTAGTTCTTGTACTGTTTGTCCACTCTTGGCTCAGCCTGTTTTACTCTTTTAGAATCTCTCCTCTTAACGACATCAGTGTGGGCTTCTAAGAGAGCATCCTCATGTCTATACCATGTATCAATTGAAATACTGAAAGGCATATCTAACACTTCGCACAGTTTGGCTATTCCTTCCCTTCCTAAACCCATTTCAAAGGCACCATAAACAACTCTCCGATTTAAATCTTTTCCTTGGATAGTATTCGGTAATGTGGCATCAGATTTGTGGTATCCAGTAGCAAGTAGTTCTGACATTCCACATTCATCACACCTGGCATAGATGGAACTGCTCAAGCCAAATCTACTTGTACAGTCTTCTTCTAACTCAACATGGCCTAAAGCAGCCAAAACAAAATAAACAGTTAAGAAACTTCATAACATAGCTATTAAGTTAAGCAGATTCTAGGTAGAAAGATAGATACGTTACATACAGATTACACGTGTATGTGATAAAGCTCTAGACTCACCTGAAGAGCATTTAGAGTGTGAATGAATCCTGTTACAAAATTTCCTTAAGCTATCCACGCTAACAAGGCGATAACCATTTGCTGACTCGAAAGCGTTATAGGAATTCTCGTCTGAGAGGCTTTCGGTCTCAGAGACTTGAATCTTTCTGGAAGATGCAGGCACAGCTGGTGGTGGAATTAGCTCGCTGACCACATCGTCTTCATCGACGAAAGTAACTCCTACTGTTGGCCGTTTCTCTTTATTCTGGCGCTTTAAATCATGGACTGAAGTGCCTCTGAAACCACTTTTTCGCTTTTTCGAAACATTATTCCTTAAAACAGCTTGTTTGCGTCCTTCTTTTGGCATTGTAATTCGAAAATATTATGGAGCAATGCGAAAGTATTATGGAGCAATGCGGAGTTTTGGCCGAGAGCTGAATTGGCTTAGTAACCTAGCTTAGAACCGAAAAGATTGTACCTGTGGAACGGACTCTGGTCACACCAGACCGTAGGAACGTGTTTTAACAAGTTATAACGCATCGATCGCAAAAATAACGCAAAATTTGAAACCGTTGCTATGGAAACCGAAAACAACAAAAAAACAAGGCTAAGAAAACCTCATTTTTTACTGACTCGCAAACTGGAAGTGGAAAAACTGACATCAAAACTTTAAACTAGACAGATTTGCCCAACTAAAGAGGCCATCAAAACATTTTCGAAAAAAATAAAGATTTTTAATTTTTTTTGACCAGAATGCCCCCTTAATCGCCCTTCTTTGCTGCTTGCTTGCCATGCAAAACCTGATTGTGGCTAGTCAATAATATACTTTTGGCTTTGTTGGGAAGGATTCGGCCTCTACCAATCGTGGAGACTTTAACTCACTTGCTCAACAAACGTCAACGCCGCCGTCGACTTGTACAATCCTGAAGCCTTTTTCCGAAGACATTTGAGAATGGGTAGAGAGTCCTTCGACAACTTACAAACGGGACGTTCAATTACGAAAGTATGATGACCAGTTGAAGGGTATCTGTCAAGGGACAATAGATTTTCTCGCCGACAAAAAATTGTAGGCCCCCAAAAGTTGTTGACGGTATCTTTGAAGTTTGGCGGCTTTTGCGAAAATTTTGGTGGGTCAAAAAAATCGTTCGCACTGAAGAAGTTTCACGTTGACAGATGTTTTTGCAAAGCAAATAAAATTTCGCGTAGTGCGAACAGGCCTTTACATTGTCACATGGTCACGCCATACTCTCTCTAGTGAAAGAGCCCCAAGCATAATAAGCTTCTTCAATATTTAACATAGCTATTAACCTATTCCGAAGCCCACAATAACTCTTCCATCGAAAATGATCTCCTTCAAATGAGCAATTCCCATCATTAACGCCCCGGTAGTTGTAACGATGTCACCGGGATGGCCGTGTAATAAACCAGATTTATACGGTGGCTTCAAAAGGGACATACGCTTTCCTTTCTCTTTTTTATTCACTTGCGACTTAGCTGCTACTTTCTTGCGACTTACCTGCGACTTTCTTGGTACTTTCTTGCGACTTAGCTGCGACTTTCTTGGTACTTTCTTGCGACTTAGCTGCGACTTTCCTGCTACTTTCTTCCGACTTAGCTGCCTGGTGCATCAGCCGGCCAGGTTGTTTTATTTGAAAACAACGTAGACTCCTATAAACAATAGGTAGTCTGTTTTGCCTTGGCTTTACAGTATAGCTATGAAGTTTTTCGCCGTTTTCACTTTCATTTCGGTCTGCTCTACATCGCTGGCAGTGCTTCCATCTTACTCTCCGGCAATAAGGAACAATGCAGTAATGCGCGACGAGATAATCAAGGACTACTTCAATCTTGGGCTTACTGTACCTAAAATTGCATTATTTCTCGTAAGTGTACATGGTATCGGGATCTCGTTAAGACAATTGAAAAGAATACTCAGACGGTTGGGATGTACAAGACGTCGGCGTCGAAGTAATTTGAATGAGGTGGTAGAAGCAGTCGAGGAGGAACTGAAGGGGAGTGGAAGCCTTCTCGGATATCGAGCAATGCATCAGAGACTTACAAATCAGCACGGTCTTGTTACTACGAGCTAGGGAAGTCGTTCGACATGTTTTGAGGGTTTTTGATCCTGAAGGGGTGGAGCATACGTCACAGCATAGACTACGACGACGATTTTACAGGTGTAAAGGACCAAATTACTTATGGCACATTGACGGCTACGACAAACTAAAACCGTTTGGATTCTGCATTCATAGTGCAAATGATGGCTTTAGTCGAAGGATCCTATGGCTGGAGGTTGCATCTTCGAACAACGACCCTCGTATAGTAGCTTAATATTTCTTAGACTATGCAAGACAGTTAGGAGGTACGGCAAGGATTGTACGTGGAGATAGGGGATCTGAGAACAGGAACTTAGCAGCTATTCAGCGTTTCTTTCGGCGGTCCATGAATGACGACTTTGCAGGTGATATAAGTTTCATGTATGGGAAACCTACAGCAAACCAAAGAATTGAACCCAGGTGGGGACGTTTGAGGCAAGGATGTGCAGAATGGTGGATTACATTTTTTAAGGACTTGAGATATTCTGGTTTGTATCACGATGATGATATAATACACCGCGAATGCCTGAAGTTCTGTTTCATGGATGTCATACAAAGTGAACTACACAGAGCTGTACTGGAATGGAATGTTCACCGAATTCGACCGTCTAGCAATGTGGAATCTCCGTCGGGAAAGCCAGATGTACTCTACTTCGTTCCAGCATCAGCTGAGAGTCAAGATTACATGACTCCTGTTGACATCGACGAAATCGAAATCGCACAGGATACGTGTGCCGAGCAACCACAAGCGAAAGGATGTCCTTACATTAAAGAGCTCTGCGATCTAATCATGGAGGATGAAGGTCTAGAACCAGCTACAACAGCAGAGAAAGCTCTCCAACTCTACTTAGATCTACTAGACCATATTAATGCCATACCATAGAAGAATGGTTGAATTTCATTCCTGTTCACAGGCTACCCAGCATGAGCAGTGTTTTTGGTACACTCAAAAACAAAGCTTTCTATGCGGTTAGTCAAGGGGCTATGTTAGGTTCGCAAATATTCAGTGTGGCCAAATGTACATCGCAAGGTATTTATTGTTGGTCAGATCTAATGCCGCTATCATTTTGTAGCTGGATACCGAGCCACAAAAGTAAATCAATTAAAAATGCTAATTAAAATCAACGTTATTTCTTCTCCGTTTCCAACATGTTTTCTAAATGTGGAAAGGAACTTAAACTCTTGACACTAAGAACGGATTATTTTAATTCATAAACTACACACCTGTGGGGGAGAGAAATTGCCTGACCCACCATTCACACTCTTTACAGTACAGTGTATTGTAAAGATATCATCTGGCCTGGTAATTCGAAATCTATGAACTCATAAGGTAGAACAGCAAAGTAAATAGCACGTAACGAACTATTTTCCATTCCGTTTTAAAAGTGTTATGTTAACACAACCTATCAGAGTAGACATGAATGACATGTATAAAAAGAAAAGAATAATTAATCCTCTATTGCGATGAGCAGCATTATCCTTATTATCTCAGTGCAAGTATGTCGCCCCCCCAAACCGAACCAAGAGCTTGCAAATCTCCATCTGTTGCCATCCTCACAGCTGTAAAGTCCATCTGTAGTAAGGAAAAATGAGTTTATCTTAGAGAATAGTATGGAGTCAAACTATTCAAGTAAAATAAGCCACTTGAGGTGTAATACGAATACGTAAACTGTGAAAAAAAATACATAAAATACTTGCGGGTCCTATGGGTATATTTCCCAAGATAAGAAACACAAAAAGGAAAATATGGCAACAGATACTATAGAATAATACATGGATGTACACAGATATGGAAGTGCTCAACTCAATATATCATGTACAGCAAACAAATAAGATCTTGTGTTTATATGGAATTTCTCTGCAAGTGTTCAACTCAATATATCAAGCAGTAAATAAGTAAGATCTTGAGTTAAATACAAGAAGAGAAATTCCATATGTATACAAGCAACATTTGCCGTATATCATGTTCAACATGTACATGTACATGCCATATATCAGGCCCAACATTTGCCCTACATCAAGTTCACCTACTTTGGAATGTTACATAAATTAGTGGGTAAAGGACTACATGCTTGTCCAATTTGGAAGTAAATAAATTTTAAAAAAAAAATTTTTTTCTCTCATCCAATTATTTCCAAATCAATTACTTTGGATTCTAGGAATGATAAATAGCTACCAAATATAAAAATTCTTTTGTATGCAATGAAATTAACTTCACTAAACTCGTTTGGGAGTAAAATTTCTTTCAAATTATTAACTCAAAACCGAGGTTAGTCTGGCTAGTTTTAATACTTACAAAAAAAATTTAATTGGCAGCCATTTATGAAAAGGGTCAAAACTATTCCCAGTGAAGCACAAATAACCGTCCCATCTTGAAGTTAAGTGATTAAAGGTTTCTCGAAAGTAAACCAGATGTAACAAGAAGGTAAGGAGAGTGTAAAAAGACAATCTGAGATATCAAATTTAAGTGCGCCACAATCTCGAGTCCAGTACAGGAAACAGTTCGTAATGGATTCTTACCCTTTCGTCTTTAAACTGTTGGCAAACGCCATCTTTAATCCCTCGTTTTTCTTTTAAAAAATTGAAAATCTAAAGAGAATGAAGCCAAATATAAGTTTTTGTACCTTCAGCATTTCTAATTTGAACGAATGACAGGAGAAAGTGTCAAAATACCTGGTTCGGACCTCCGGAACTAGCTGTTGTCTTAGAGAATCTATGTTGTTTATCGGCAATGCAACCTAGCCTGCGTCCCACTCGGCCCAGCTAGGTAGCCAGGCAGCTAAGTCGCAAGAAAGTAGCAAGAAAGTCGCAACTAAGTCGCAAGAAAGTAGCAAGTCGCAGATAAGTCGCAAGAAAGTAGCAAGTCGCAGATAAGTCGCTTATAAGAATTGCTAATTTCGTTAGCAACTTTCAATGAACAAAACTGATTCACTCCTGTTTTAAACCATAAAGATAACTTGTGGCAACTTTTGTTTAATGCCTCAGTATCAGGGGACGCAAATCGGCTGCACTGGAAGTTCATATGAAACTCCCTAGGCGATTTAATCTCATTAAATATGTGGTTTTTATGTCAACGTTTGCATGGTTAATATTGTCAGCGCCCCTTTCGGTTGGATCTGGACAATGTTTTTTTTTTGGATCTGGACAATGTTCGGTTTTTTTTTTCCCAGATTGCTTTGTAGTGAATGCAGTTTTCTTAGTCATTTTCCCAAAAATGGCGCCGAGGAAAGGTTTTTCGACCTTCTCTCGCTTCGTCAGTGATGCATTAAGCAAGCATAGTTACTGGTATGTGCTCACAACAGAAGTTTGTGGAATTACTCCTCTGCAATATTTTAAGCGATCGCCGATCGTGACAAGGCAGAACCTCAGTATTAGCGTGCAGAGCCAGATTACCCGCTTTCTTCTGCTGACGCTTTCGCTTTCTCCATTCTATATTTTGTTTTCGTTTCTCCTCAGGAGTATTTTTTTGGCGATTTTACCTCCCGTTTATATGGTATTTCCTGCTTAGTGGAGGCCTCAAGGTCCGCCAACATTTTATTAATGTTTCCTAAGCAAGAAGAGCGAATTAGTTGAAAACGTTCTCTTACATCCGATCTCATAATTTACAAAAACTTCATTGTTCTCGCGAAAAATGAGAGCCGTCTTATTGAAACTTGATGACAAGTATAAGCCGGTAAAGAAAACACTGTAAAAGCAACTATCTGTCACATCGATGTCAGCAGCAACAAGATTATGACGCCTTACAGGAAAGCTGCCTGGAGCGCTCAAAAAGTCCCATACATTTTCTTCGACTTTTAGTCTAAGAAAATGTATGGGACTTTCCGAGATACTTCCAGTGCAGACGATTTGCGTCCCCTCAGTCGGCGGCGGGACGGTCAAATCGGTCTCTCACATCAACTTTAATATTCAATTTTAATTTATGAGGCAAACACGTTGGGTAAATTTAATTTATCATTCCCGATCAACATTATGAGGAACTAATGAAAATCAAAATTGATTAATGAAATGAAAGAGGCTCTCAATGACGTAGTTTTTTCATCTGATTCGTTAACAAAAACTGTGCGAGTTCTCTAAACCAATCAAAGAATGAAGGGTTGTAAAACCGATTTTTTTTAACTTACATTAATTTGAAGATTATTTCATAATTTTGACGAAGAAACAAAATTTTCCAGAGCGCCTGGGTTCGAGCATGTCCCTAAGTTTTAGCTGGAGGTTCCTTCACGCGTGTTCCATATTTTTCACGATGATATCATTATATGCAATGAAAAAAAATATTCCAATTCCTCTGGCGATTTATTCTTGGTCTCAGGAAGATAAGCAAAGAAACTGAAGCAGCCACCCTAGAAGTGACATTCCCCGTATAGCCAGGACACGCCAAAACTGGTAATCCATTCAGTTAGAGAGAGAAAAGTGACCGAAAGCAACCCATTACAAGTCCATTTTACTGCTGAAGCAAACCTATATGCAGTGCTATGGGCCCATAAAGGATATACTCAGAGTTTCTCGTTCATGGCAATGGCCCCATCCCTGGAGAGAACTGGTAATCCCTTCAGTTAGAGAGAAAAAATTCATCGAAAGCAACCATTACAAGTCCATTTTACTGCTGAAGCAAACCCATATGCTGTGCTACGGGCCCACAAAGGATATATCTCAGAGTTTAGAACATAGCTAGCAGAGTCGCGCAATTAAATTCATTATACGTGAGCGTGCTCAAAATCCCGATAGTGCACGCTGATAGCGTCAGCAAATCCGACTTCGCCAGAACTTTTTTTTTCGCGCGAGCGGCCATTGTTAGCGCGGGGAAAAATAATATATTTCGCGACAATAATGGATACAAACAGAAACTCGGCCTACTAGTCCGAAAACGAAGACAATGTTTCGACCTTTTCCATTGGGCTAGAGCTCTTAAATGAGGCAGAAGAAGAAAAAAACAAAGGAAAAGGAGACTCGGAAACAGCGCCGTCACGATTCGCTTCAACTGATATTGTTGTCCGTTTTTCGCGTCGGATTTGATGCAAAATTCCACCGGCTATGTTCTAAAACAATTGGTTCATGCTCTCAGCTGTGCACTATCGAGTTATGGAGCACGTGGGAAGTTTGGAGAGCACTCAAGAAGCTAGAGTTTCCCTTGGCTATCGCCTCGGGCAACTCTTACGCTTCTTTCGTGCTCTCCAAACTTCCCGCGTGCTCCATAACTCGATAGTGCACGCTAAAGCATGAACCAATTGCTACTCTCGTTAAAAGTTATGGCAGCATCGTGTTGCTTCTTCAAGTAAAATGCACCACCCAGTAGGAACAAACAAAAAATGATCCCCGCAAGACTTCCTAATAGTGGTTTATTGCGTCCTAGTTTCTCTACCAGAAACAATCCAACGAAAGTGAAAGCGAAACCAGTAAAATAGACCACCACAGCCAGCCAGAGGGCGAGTTGATCTTCCTGCACGCCCGACATTTGTATGATAGTTGTAGTGTAAAACCTGGAAACAGAAAGCACACTCTTATTAAGAATTTGTTTTATTCTTCTCTTAATGTTCAAGAGGGTGGGGGGGGGGGGGTTTAGATGCGCTGCAGTCTTTACGATTGATAAGATAACTCATGATTTACGCGGTTGATTTATGCAAAAGCCCCGTTAAATCAGCCCATAGTCAAAACTATGCGCGTATTCTGCGGGGCTTGGTTAGTGATCTTTAATTTAAGCCTTTAACTTTTAAGGTCTATAAAACATTCTTACTTACATGACAATATTAATTCCAAACAGCTCTTGCATTGATATCAACATGCAGCCAACCAAAAGAGCTTTCATTGTACTTGAAGTGGTCAACATCTCATAAAACCTACCTGAAAATAAATGGCAACCTTTCGTTTCAATGATCACACACTAGGGTTTTACTCATAAACTGTCACGATACAACCATCTACTACAACATAACTACCATCTACTAGCTGAGTTTGAGATTCGTACTGTAAGTTACAGACCAGGTTTTTTTTCCGACTTGGATTTAACTTGGAAACGAAGTTAAATTTATAATAATTTCTCTCGATTAATACATGCGCTGTGAGTGGTCAATAGTCCCTTTTACAGTTGTGGGCTTGGTTGCTAAGCCTTTGAACAGGAGTGAGGCTAAGGGTGACCTTGTAATGATAGAGACGTTGCTGCATTTCAAATGCAAATTTCTTTGTTATCATGCTAACTAGATACAA
Source organism: Stylophora pistillata (assembly GCF_964205215.1). NCBI lineage: Eukaryota > Metazoa > Cnidaria > Anthozoa > Scleractinia > Pocilloporidae > Stylophora > Stylophora pistillata. The sequence continues at coordinate 32,763,568 of NC_142523.1, forward strand.
GTCTCTATCACAACAGGGTCACCCTTAGCCTCACTCCTGTTCAAAGGCTTGGCCACCGAGCCCACAACTGTAAAAATGACTATTTAGTGGACCGTATCAACCTCGTCTCCAGGGCATTTTTCCTTTGTTGGGGGTGGAGTGGGAAATGGAAAAGGCCCTGGGGACTGTATTCCATGGCCTGCCAACTTCAGAAGTTTGTTTGAACTGAAGTCTTCCCCTTCTATTTGAAACCTGAGATATGCTGAATAACCCTCTAACCTAGCTCGTTCACTCAGCCCGCAATGTAAGTAACATTACTTTGTTTTCCCGCTCGGATTTATGGTCCACGCACGTTGCCCTTGGGCCATAAATCGGAGCGTTAAAAACTCGGTTCGTAAATTACAGTAAAGACCTCGAACTCGGTGAAAAAGCTTAATAAGTTCTCAAGGGGAAGTGTGTAATAGCTCATAGATGGCTGAAAATAACCATTTTGGTGTTTCTTTTACCGATCTTTCATTTTTCTTACTAAGTAGCTTTAATTTTGCAGTGACGACAGGACGACAATAAAAAATACCTCACATGACCACACCCAATCTCCTTCGGGATTGCAGTGAGACTACATAGGGATCAAACGCAAACAGTACCACTCGAAAGAACCTTACGCTTAATGTGGATGCGCCAATCAATACCCCCAACCCTCCAATATTTGACAAACTTACTCTTCTTATCATAGGACTCTTGTTCTTTACAAACGGCCTGTATAGCTTGCAACTCTTTGTTCACATCTGTCGTTCCTCTAAGTCTTACAAGAACTTTCCTTGCATCTTCACAGGCACCCCTGCTGACGAGCCAACTTGGAATATCTGCAGAAGCCGTTGACAACCCAAGAACATGATGCTTGACGGAACTGCAGCTAAACCAAACATGAATCTACCGAAGGGAATTATGATTTAATACCACTTGTTGTGTTTTTTCCTTTCTTTTTAATACGTCTTAGAGATGGTTAGGAGGTGTTGTGTCAACTTTTTCTTCATCAGGAACTCATCAGTAATTATAGTGAGATTATTTTTTTATTGTTAAAGGGGTGAAATCTGACTCAAAAGCCCAGGTACTGCCTGAGTCTATCCCGGGCAAGTATCGAAACAGGAATCCACCACATACTGGTATCCAAGCCTTGACAGGGTCGTTGTGTTATGTTTTAGTCGCGGGAACCTTTACTCGCACAGTGCCTCTCTAATCTTGTACCCAGGTCCTACCGTGTAACTGTAACTAAAATGTTCGCTTGGCCGTGAAAGGTCTGGGAACGAGACTAGTGCCTTCGATCACTGGGAGCTGTCGGAGAAACCTGTTAAAGCAATATGGGAATCAAGAGAGAAGTGGAAGGGGGGGAAATGTGCATGCGACAGACAATCATGTCACCTGTAGGAGTAGCACCAAACCAATACGCTTCGTGCCACCTAATGAGTTTTCGCAACAGAATAACGTAGGCTCCATTTGCAATTTTGTTTTGAGCCTGATTTAAAAGTTATGCGCGTTAAAAATACCATGACTGACTATCAGGTGTGGTTGTTTAAGACTCTTAAGGGGTAACTTGATATTGATAGCTCGAATGCACACCACAACATCGCAAAATTCGCACATTGGCAGACATTTCATCGCTGTGTTGTGTGATACTTGCAATCTATATCCTATTCACAGCCGTTGTTTGCACAAATTGCACAACACACTCCTTCTCCCAGGGTAAGTAGTTTGAGAGATAGATTTGGAAACATACTGCGTTGTTGTTATTGCTGTTTTTTGTTTGTTTCTTTGTTTTTGTCTTTTTTTTTACCCTTAATCTATGACATTGCATATTTTGTCGACTATGGGTGGATGGATGTAGGTAAAACATAAACTTGAAAATCTCTCTTTTACTTTCCATGGTTAAATATTTGCTAGACAAAAAAAGATTATTCTATATTTCTTTACCTCCATCCTGTCTTTTTCTGAGGGCTAAAGATGCTGTCAATAATGGCAGCGAGAAGTTCGGCTCCCGCAAAAAATAGAGAGTAGACGGTGACTAGACGACCCCTTATACGCCATGGCGCAATTTCTGAAATATACACTGGCGCCGTAATAGACAGCCCTCCCGAAAACAATTTAAGAAATTAAATACATTTATTTTCACCCGTTATCACTACAAAACCAAATTACTCAAATTTTTTTATTCTTCTTTTGACTTATTCCAAAATGGGACACTTAACCCTACCATCCCTGGAGTATCTCTACTGAATCAGATATTAGGGTCAAGAGAATGGTTGCATGAAGCACGAGTTTTTACCAGGAGGTTTTCTAACATAACCAAAGTAAATTGCGCGCTCTGATTGATCAATTCAGCGTCCACCATTTGCCCATGGGTGTGCACTGGTTACGTGAGCAAATGCAAAGTTTCCGCGCGCGCTTGTTTTTTCTGGTCACGTAAGATTTGTTAAATAAAAGAAAACTCTTGTTACAACGTATCAATGTTATGTTACGAAACAAATGGTAAACGCCATACTGTACATAGTAATGGATGTACGCAGAAGGTTGCTAAGCACGAAAGAAGCGTAAGAGACGCGCGAGGCGATAGCTGAGAGCGACTTTAGCTTAATTAAGTGCTTAGCAAACCTCCCAGGTGCACCATCTCAGTAGTGTACCCTATCATACGCTTTGAGATTGGGATCGGCAGCGGTTTTTGTTCTTTGTATTTTTTTTTGTTCCACAGAATCAGGGATCTCTGCATGGATATTGACCTATTGAGCCTCTTCGGTGTCAGATGCAAGAAATATCGACTTAACACCATCCCGGTCGATCTATATGCATGAGCTGATGGCTTGCTTCGACATTTACCCTTTTCAGCCAAAATCGTTTTACTCTCGTGAGTGACAAAGGCAGAATTTTTCCATACAACTGCAATACAATATGAAGCAGACAAGTGACGAGGATAAAGAAAAATATCAATAAGGGATTATCAGCTGATCCAATACCAAGTTCTCTAAACTAACATCATAAAAATTGTACGGCAGAAAGAGAGGAGAATAACTGAGTAAAACATTTCTCGATGTAGCAACTGCCTCGACCACGGCTCCAATCGTAAACACCATTGCACAAGCTAAAAGCACTGGTTTTCTCCCAAATCGTCGATTCAGAAAACCTCCTAGCAGAGCTCCCAATATAGCTGTAACAATTCCTACGCTTATAAGGACCTCTTGCCAAAATGACGGCAAATGAAACTCTTGCTTTATAACGATCATTGCTCCAGAAACGACAGCAAAGTTATAATCTATCGCAAAACTATCGACTGCGGCGAAGACAGTGCAAATGTAAAGACACACGCTGGGATTCTTTGTTTTACAGTAGCATTGGAACTTTTCAGTAATTGTCCCCGCTCGGTTTTGTCGTCAAGTACAAGTATTTGATTATACGTTTTTTTGTTCCATGACGCTCCACGTTCGGTCGACTACTTAACAAACTCACGTTCCATTTAAATAATCACATGTAAACAGATCGTAGTTGTTTCTTTTAATCAAAAGTCAATAATATTTTAATTTATTAATCCGTTTAATGACATTTAATTAGTAATTGACCACGTGTTTACAGCCCATTGCGTGATCGCTTAAGGCTGACCTTTGAGTTTATGTGACATTTTTGCGGTAACACGCGCTTGAGAGCGATCAGTCCTTTTTCTACGTACCTCGCTGCCTAAAGTGTCCTGAGAGAATTTTGCTAACCTGTTTCTTGGTACTGGAGTTTTGATTGGATTGCGCCACAGAAGTGAGTAGTGTGTTTGTAATCAGTTGGAATTTTAGTATCATCATTTCGCTTTCCAGCATGAAATTGTCAGGAATCGCTTGCTGTTAGATCGCTCAAGAACTATGTATTATTTTTTGAAGATCGAATAAAAACTAATTAAAAGGATTATACGATTCCGTGTCTAATCAATTACTCGCGGGCCATTTTCCTCCAAGAACCAGTAGTCAAAGGACTTGTCAACCATTTCCCTCGTGGATAAAGTTTTACCTCATGATCGACGAAACCCGTCTGAAACCAATTAACTTTGGGCACTCAGTTCTCACTTTTTCTATACAAATTTTATAGCCAAAGAGGCCCTTTTAAATTGATAACTTGACATCAGCGTCTAGAAACTTCCCTATTTCGTGTTCCATTTTTAGTGCGAATTAATAAACGTCGTCCTGAGCCGCTGGACAAAATTTGCGGTTCTTAAATGAATCGTCCGCAGGTGAATAGAAGGCAAAGAGGATCTAGAGTGATTATCGAATGCATAAGCCCAATTTCATCTAACGTAAAGAGCCCCTGTGCATTAATACATCAACAAAGACAGGTGTCTCGGAAGATTTAGACTTCATTATTCAGTCACCCTTATAACACCACAGGCAGACCACACTGTGTGGTCTGCCTCTGTCAGTATACCAAAGACCTGAGAGAGGAATACCAATGACCTGAGCTTCAACTATGAGTTAAGGGTTATTAGTTGATCCCAAACCAAGTTCTCTAAACTATTATCATAAGAATTCTATGGCAGACAGTAAGGAGAATTGCTGATGAGATCTTGGGAGTGAAAGGGTTCAAAAATAAAAAGAATATTGGAAGATACTTTAAAAACAACAGAATAAGTCGCACTTTGTACCAGTGCAGTGCTCTTCTTTTTTAATTTGCGTTTCATCAGATATTTATTTTAAGGTTACCGACCGAAGATTATGTTCCAGTTTTGTTAAATTCATCAAAAATCGGTTGAAATCTCGTGAGTTTGGATCGAGCTGAACGACTCGTCTTTTTCATCACGCCTGCTTTGAAAACAGAACTCGTGTCCAGGTATTAAAGTTGCCATTTCCTTCTGTAGAGGATTGAGCAGCCAGACTACAACAAGGCATTTCCCAAATTGCGCACTTAAAGCCCTTTTGTACTGAGTGCTGTTATACTGAAACAAGCGTAATAACGACAGCCAATCAGAAACGAGATCAACATTACGAGCAGCTGATGAGAAATCAAATTGATTAATGAAATGAATGAGGCTCTCAATGACGGAAGTTTTTTCATCTGATTCGTGAACAAAAACTGTGCGAGTTCTCTAAACCAATCAAAGAATGAGGTAATGTAAAAGCGATTTTTTTAACTTTCATTAACTTGAAGCCTGTTTCATAATTTTTTTTAAAAAAAAACAAAGTTTCCCAGAGAACCTAGGTTCGAGCCTCTCGCTAAGTTGTAGCGAGAGGTTCCTTCTCACGTGTTCCATATTTTTCACGATAATATTATTACATGCTATGAAAACAAATATTCCAATTCCTCTGGCGATTTATTCTTCGTCTCAGGAAGATAAGCAAAGAAAAACAGCCACCCTAGAAGCGACATTCCTCCGTACAGCCAGAACACACCAAAACTGGTAATCCATTCAGTTAGAGAGAGAAAAGTCATCGAAAGCAACCCATTACAAGTCCATTTTACTGCTGAAGCAAACCCATATGCTGTGCTACGGGCCCACAGAGGGTATATCTCAGAGTTTATCGTCCACGGCAGTGGCCCCATCCCTGGAGCGAGCGCAACGATATATAAAACAAGGGCTACGGTTGCTAACCAGGCATACTTGTATGGACACGCTTGGTACGACCATGTGACTGTATGATCCTTGCGACCGCATCTTCCAAACGCGGCCATGTTGTCATTAGAAGATACATTAATTGGAACGCACGAGCCACTCATAGGATTATTAGCTGAGTCTTTAGCGTAACAAAATCCACATTTTTCTCCGACTCTGAGGCAATCCAGGCAATATCCGACGGCGGGACAACTGTTGCTGATATTAGAAGGCGCTCTCTCGTTAAAACTTATGGCAGCATCGTGTTGCTTCGCCAAATAAAATGCACCACCCAGTAGAGACAAACAAAGAATGACTCCCGCAAGACTTCCTAATAGTAGCTTACGGCGTCCTAGTTTCTCTACCAGATACAATCCAACGAAAGTGAAAGCGAAACTAGTAAAATAGACCACCACAGCCAGCCAGAGGGCGAGTTGGTCTTCCTGCACGCCCGACATCTGTATGATAGTTGAACTGTAAAACCTGGAAGCACAAAGCACACTCTTATTAAGAATTTGTTTTATTCTTGTTTTGATGTTCAAGAGGGGAGGGAGGTAAAGGGGGTAAAAGGCTACTCACGAACCATGTGGCTCATCAGGCCGGCGCTTAACTCCGGTTTCCGTAGCATGAAGCGACTAGGAGTAATTCTACCCTCCCCTGGATGGAATGCTAGTGCATCCCAAGGTTACCCCCAGCATTACATTCGCCGGTCCCCTTTTAATTCTCCTGGGTGAAGAGAGGCACTGTGAGAGTAAAGTGTCTTGCTCAAGAACGCAACACACTGTCCCCGGCCAGGCCTCGAACCCGGACCACTCGATCCGGAATCGAGCGCACTAACCATGAGGCCACCGCGCCTCTAAGAGAGGAGGGGGAAGGGGTTATTTTAGATGCGCTGCATTCTTTACGATTGACAAGATAACTAATGATTTACGCGGTTGATTTATGCAAAAGCCCCCTTAAATCAGCCCCTAGCCAAACCTATGTGCGTATTCTGCCGGCCATGGTTAATGATCTTTAATCTTAGCCTTTAACTTTAAAGGTTGATAAACATTTTTACTTACATAACAATATTAATCCCAGACAGCTCTTGCATTGTTATTAACATGCAGCCAACCAAAAGAGCTTCCCTTGTACTTGAAGTAGTCAACATCTCATAAAATCTGCCTGAAAACAAATGGCAACTTTTTATTACACAACTACACTAGGGTTCTACTCATAAACCATTGCGATGCAACCACCTAGTACAGCATAAATACCTGTTAATAGCCGAGTTTGAGATCCTTACTGTAATTTACAGACTTGGTTTTCTTTCCGCTTGGATTTAACTTGGAAACGAAGTTAAATTGATTATAATTTCTCTCAATTAATACATGCGCTGTGATTGGTCAATTTACTGGAGCGTATCAACCTCGTCCCCAGGGCCTTTTTCCTTAGTTGGGGGTGGGGTGAGAAAGGGAAAAGGCCCTGGGAACGAGGTTGGGATCGCATTCCATGGCATACCAACTTCAGAAGTTTGTTTGAATTGAATTCCTCTCCTATTTGAAACCGGAGATATGCTAAATAACTTACTAACCTCGTTCGCTCGGCCCGCACTGTAAGCAACAGAACCTTGTTTCAGTCCCGCTCGGATTTATGGTCCGCGTACGTTGCACTTGGGACATAAATCCGAGCGTTAAAAACTCGGTTCGTAAATTACATACGGACCTCGAACTCGGTAAAAAACTTCATAAGTCCTCAAGGGGTACGTAATAGCTCATAGATGGCTGAAAATAACCATTTTGGTGTTTCTTTTACCGATCTTTCATTTTTGTTACTGGGTAGCTTTAATTTTGCAGTGACAACAGAACAACAACAAAAATACCTTACGTGACCAATCCCACTTCCCTTCGGGATTGCGTCGGGATTACATCGGGATTAAACGTAAACAGTACCACTCGAAAGAACTTTACGCTTCGTGTGGAGGAGTCAATCAATACCCCAACCCTCCAATATTTGACAAACTTACTTTTCTTATCGAAGGATTCCTCTTCTTTACAGACGGTCTGTATAGCTTGCAGCTCCTCGTTCACATCTGTCGTTCCTCGAAGTCTTACAAGAACTTCCCTTGCATCTTCACAGGCACCCCTGCTGACAAGCCAACTGGGACTCTCTGGAAGCCACAGACAACCCAAGAACATGATGGCTGACGGGACTGCAGCTAACCCAAACATGAACCTACCGAAAGGAAATATGATTTAAGACGACTTGTTGTGTTTTTTTCTTTCCTATTAATACGTCTTAGAGATGGTTAGGAGGTCTTAGGTCAACATTTTTTTCATCAGGAACTCATCAGCAATAGTGAGATTATTTTGTGATCGTTAGAAAGGTGAAATCTGACTTAAAATCCTGAGTACTGCCTGAGTTTATCCCGGGCAAGTATCGAAATAAGAACCGACCACATGCTGGTACCCAAGCCTTGACAGGGTCATTGTGTTATGTTTTAGTCGCAGGATCCTTTACTCGCACAATGCCTCTGTACCCAAATCCTACCGTGCAACTGTAACTGAAATGTTTGCTTGGCCGTGAAAGCTCTGGGCACGGGACTAGCGCTTTCGACCACTAGGCGTTTTTCAAAGGCCCCGATGAGCCAGAGTGAGTAGTATGAGTGATATATTTGGAAACATTCTGTGTTGTTGTCATTGTTGTTGTTTTTTTGTTTTTGACTGTTTTATTTTTAATTTTTTTTTTATCTATGATATTGTATATTTTGTCTACTATTGGTGGATGGATGTAAGTAAAACATTAACTTGAGGACCTTACTGTTCCTTTCCATGGCTAATGATATTTGCTAGACAAAAGAAATTATTCTGCATCTCTTTACCTCCATCCTGTCTTTTTGTAAGGGCTAGAGATGCCATCAATAATGGCAGCGACAAGTTCAGCTCCCGCCAAAAAGAGAGAGTAGACGGTGACTAGACGGCCTCTTATACACCATGGCGCAATTTCAGAAATATATACTGGGGCCGTAATAGACGCCCCTCCTGCAAACAATTAAAGAAAATACATTTATTTTCACCCGTTATCAATATAAGCCCAAATTGCTTCAATTTTTTTCTTCTTAGTTTTCGAGTGGGAGTTTTATATAAAAAAAATTATTTGAACTTATTCCAATGCAAAAACGGGACACTGGGTTACACAACCCTTCACTCCCCAGAATAGGGGTGACGCACAGCTAATTTCTCTTGGGAGTATCTCTACTGAATCACATATTAGGGTCGAGAGAATGGTTGGATGGAGCACGATGTTTTACTAGGAGGTTTTAGTATGAAAGGAAACTTTACCCACTCTCTCTCCCCATTCTCTGGTCTGTTAGACAAGTAATTTATGTATTTAAACTTGGCTTAAGCGCGTTATCCCCTGCCTTCTCTACTAGGTTTTCTTCTGTCCTAACCACGTGCAATCCTTAAATGATTGTGAGATGCTTATCATCTTCTGCTGCTTTCCGTAGTTTTATGGCAAGAACTAAAAACGTAATGTACTGGTGGCTATAAGCCAGAAATCACAAAAGGAAAGAACTTAACTGCCTATCGAGTGCGAATGCCGAACTACTAGGATATTTCGAAGAAAACAAAAGTAGCACCGAGTAACATCGGGTCAAAATTGGGTTAAGGTCAGAATTATATTGTTACACTCACTCACTCATCTCAAAAACGTATGTGGCTGATCCTAGGCTTTTATAGATTATGCTAGTAAAAGTAGCATATTATGCTTGTAGCATTGCTTTTTTTTGGCGAAATTATGCTAAAATTATGCTCTTTATTCCGAATTATGCCCCTTTTTTTAAAAGTATGCTCTTTGAAAAAATGGCAAACAAGTCCAAAAAATACATTTTTTAATTAGAAGTCATTGGTCTATAAGAAATTCACAATGGAATTCAAGTAAACATGTGGTTCATGTTAACATGCACACTAGTACTAGACTATACATGGCCTACAATACAACTTCCGGTTCCGGTGCACCGTAGACCCGGGCTCAGACCGTTTCAGACGCCGCTCAGTGATTCACAGGGAACTAGAGACTTTAAGCAAACCACGACGGCTACAGCAACGAGAACGTGGAAAAACAATAGAAAAATTGGCAGAACAATAGCCCAGCACGAGCGTTTTCAAACTTTGTACATTTCTTAGCCGTCTTTTACAAAACAACAACGTGAAATCACCAAAATTTGCGTCGTGTGCGAAGCGAAACTGCAGCGGCAAATTATTTTAATTTACATTTGGATCTCAACGCTACTTTTAGGCGTTATGTTGAGTTTGAGGTCTGGCACCCTATGACACGGTAAACACATGTAGCCATTTTCGAAATTCTAACTAAAAGTAGATACTTATTTTTTAATCGACGTCTTCCGTGGCGTTACCGTACTGACTACTTAAAGTCCCTACTACAAATGCTACTACTTGAACTAAAACTTCAAAAACTTATTAATAATTCATGAGCTGATTAGCCTATCACACGAGGCAAATCGATCACGTGTATGAACCTTTTTTTGCCGGTATTTCTGAAAAGCCCGGAGAGGGTTTTGATTTCGGTCTCGGGGGAAATCGGGGTACAATTCATAAACAACGAAATCACCACGGAATTATTAATGAAAATATGATTACTGTGATCTTTATATAAAGATCACTAGAGATCTTTATATAAAGATCACGTTAATCATAATACCAAATTATTCCCCAAAAGGCAACATAGAAAAACATTAACCGCAGTAAACAACAAAGTTTATTTTCCTGGTAAATTCTTGGTAGAACAGAAATTCGTTCTTTTACAATTTCCCATTGTTCACAAAATTAATTGTGCAGTTTTCTCAACTTCAGCTCTAAATCCTATTTCCTCCAAGTTGGCGTCTATATTTCTTTTGGAACTTTGCCACTCGCCAAAAATTTTCTAAGCCCACCTTGTGGCATACCGAGTAACACAACTATCCGAGTAATCTCTCTCTTCCTTTGAATTTTTTAGTTCTCGAAACACGCCTTTGGGCGGCATTTCAAGGAAAAGCTTTCTGAATTTTAACAGCAGCCGAACAAGGAGCACTTTTACCCTCTGTATGTAATTAACTTTTAATGCATTCAAATCACGTTTGGAAAAAACCCTTGAGGCACGGGTTTTTGAAGCTATTCAATGCATTCATATAACGTTTGGAAAAATCCATAGAGAGGCACGGGTCTTTGAAGCTATTTAAAAAGCTGGCAGCACGTGTTTTATCGGGTCTAAAAACACTCGGCTACCCCTCGTGTCTTTAAACCCCATAAAACACTGCTGCTCGTTTTTTAAATAGAACTTAAAACATCGAATAACGTCACAGAGTGCTCGGGAGTAGAGATGAAGAATGATCCAACTGTAGCATCAAAAATGATTCGATAATTATCAAAATATATGCGACTGATGCTAGCATTGCTACTTGACAGAAATTGTGCCAGTTTGCTCAAGTTATGCCAAAAATTATGCTAGCATAATCTATAAAGGCCTAGCTGATCCTCCTAAAGGAGGCTGTAGCCACAAAAATTAAGACATACTATGCCGTAGTTCTAAGGAACACTTGATCAAGTTATCATTTGTCATCGTTCTCTGGGCTCTTAAAGTCTCTCTTAATCTTTTTGATCGTGAGATCGATCTTCATATCTCTCTTAATCTTAATCTTAACCTCTCTTATTAATCTTTTTGATCTCGAGACCAATTTTCATATCGCAGAAAACCATTTTTATTTTTTTTACTTACCTATTCCAAGACCGACAATAAGCCTACCAACGAGTAAACCATTTCTCGATGCAGCA